>NW_015667292.1:1153345-1233338 GCF_001515625.1 Sinocyclocheilus rhinocerous
TTGTTGTTGTTGTTGTTGTTGTTGTTGTTGATGATTTCACAAACTGAGGGACAGGTAAAAAATACCTGTGGTAATTAACAGAATTATTAACTAAACATAACTTAAGCTCTATTGATTGTCTTTGTGGCATAAAAGGGGGAAAATATAGAATGATTTAAAAAAATATATAGAAAATGTTTTAAAAAATAATTTATTATTATTATTATTAAAAACTAAAACAATGTAGGAACATGCCTGTGGTAATTAACAGAATTATTAACTGAACAGAACTTAAGCTCTATTGATCATCTTTGTGGCATGAAAGGGGGAAAATGTAGAATTTTTTTTTTAATTATAGAAATAAATTAAAATGATTGTATTATTATTATTATTATTTCCAAGTTTTCATCCCAGTTATGACCATGTAAAACCAGTAAACCCTAGAAAAGGGTCTATTCCTAAAATCTATACAGCAAAAATGCAGACTGTTCTAATTCATTCACACTTTTCTGTACAGAATAATATAAGTGCATTAGCAAGAGATGTAAGCTTTTAAGCCCTCCAGAACACTTTAGACTTCCATTTGAAATGTATTACTGTAAACACGTTTGCTTGATGAGTAAATTGAGGTGTCTGTGGCAATCGACAGAATTTGACAGGTTCTGTCAATAGAGATTAACTTATATTTAGCCTGGAACATTCCTTTAATACCAGCTCAGAACCTTTTTGGTATCGATTTTTAGCTTAATCCAGATTACAGAAACCAGTTCAATCTTTCAATAAACTCTAAACCTCTAGTCAGAAGAGCTGAGCTGTGCTTTTGTTGGCTTCGTTCTAAATCCTGCCTTCAGCGTGGTGTAATATTTTAGGCGTGAATTTCTTCATTCGTCGCTATAAATTAGAGTGTTTACACTGTCATTTCCGATACAAAGGATATTGGAATGCAGTTGCTAAGCCTGTTATCTTATATGTGTGTATGTTTTACAGCCTTCCCAGTTTACGGCCTCTGCTAGATGTCAGCTACCTGCCGCTAACGGACATGCGCATTGCTAGAACATTCTGCTTCACCAACGGAGGGCAGGCGCTGTATCTATGCTCCCCCACAGAGATACAGAGAATCACTTACAGCCAGGAGATGTGTGACAACCTACAGGTGGCTGTGCCTCTATGTGTGTGTGTGTGTGTGTGTGTGTGTGTGTGGTGTGTGTTCAGAAAGACATTTGTGTGTGTGGTATGTGTGTGTGTGTGTGTGTGTGTGCGTGCGTGCGTGCGTGTGTGTGTGTGTGTGTGTGTGTGCGTGTGCGCATGCTGATGGTGGTTATTGAAGTGAAATGTCATGCTTGTTATGGATGCTTTGAGCTCTGCTGAGCTGAGCCCTGCTGCATCTCGGCTGTAATTTCTGCCACACAGGTTGTCATTCTGTCCTTTCCCTCCCTCTGTCGTTCCCTCTCTGTCTGGTTAGGATGGGAATAGCATAATGCCATACTATTCATTCTATTTTTGCAGTATGCAGTATGTACCATGTGCACAGTATGCTAATTTTTTTTGTATGCATCCGAACTGAAACGTGTCACTGTTCAAAAGTTTGGGGTTGGTAGAATTTTTTCATTTTTTTCAGTGTTTCAATTCTCTTGTGCTCACCTCCGCTGCATTTATTACATTGAAAATACAGTAAAATATGTAATATTGTGATGTATTATTACAATTTAATATACCTGTTTACTATTTTAATGTAATTTGTTTCTGTGATGGCAAAACTGACTTTTCAGCAGCCATTACTTTTCAGTCAATTTAGTCTAGACTTCAATGTCACATGATCCTAATATGTTGATCGTTCTTTAAATCATTCTAATATGTTTATTTGGTGCTCAGAAATATTTCTTATTAATATCAGTTGAAACAGCTGTGCTGCTTGATATTTTTGTAGAAACTGTGATACATTTTTTTTCAGGATACTTCGATGAATATAAAGTTCAAAAGAACAGCATTTATTTGAAACATTATGTTTTGTATGATTTTAAATGTTTTACTCACACTTTTGATAATTTTAATATGTGGATAAATAAAATAATTCAATTATTTCTTTCTTTAAATAATAATTAAAACATTGTACAGTCCCCAAATTTTTTAATGTTAGTGTATGCATATCACAATGCAATGTTACTGACTTGATCATTTATTTTCAGTTTGACAAATTCCTACCATGTTATTTTATTAAAATAATCCAAGGTGAATTCAAAAGAAAAAAAAATCCCAAAGGTGATTGACGGAATGAAGGCTACTTGCTCTCTTCCACACATAGCAATGTGGCATACTACTGTTTGATTTATTATTGCGTAGTGCATTTTGCTTAACATACCATCTTTTAAATTAGGCCATATTTAATGCATACTGTACAGTATGCTGTGAGCATACTCGTATTTCATTTCAAACATAGCCTCTTTCTTTATAACTGTCTCTGTCAAACAAACAAGAGCAAGAGAGAGGTTATGTCTTGTCAAAACTTTCCATTTTACATTGTGAAATGTGTAACTATACTGACATCTACTGGTGGAGTTTTGAATTGACTGTCCTGCTATCTCTTTCATTCCAACATTCGATACGATTTTGTCTATTTAACGCTTTGATTCACTATTCTTCCTTAATTGCAGGAGATGTTAGGGGAGCTCTTTACTCCCATCGAGACCCCTGAGGCTCAGAACCGTGGCTTTCTCAAGGGCTTTTTTGGCGGTAACGCCCAAACCTTCGACCGAGAGGAGCTGTGTGAGTGTAGTTATTTATCACTCCTCTGTGTGTGTGTGTGTGTGTGTGTGTGTGTGCACTGTGCAAGCATATACTCACAGATCCAGACCTTTCACTATCATGAAATCTGGTTCAGCAAGGAGGAGACTGTCTATGTTGACATATAAAGTGTCCAAATGTCCATCTTTAATTTGAAGTCTTTTAATCAGTTTTAATCTGTAAATCTGAAATATTTCTCTCTTTTATTCTCTTTTCTCACTTTTCCTGGTTTTAGTGTTATTTTAGTGTTGTTTATATACTGTTATATACAGTATCTCACAGAAGTGAGTACACCCCTCACATTTTTGTAAATATTTTATTATATATTTTTATATTTTCCTGATTTATATTTATTTTAATTAGTTAAATTACTTTTCCTTTTTTAGTTTTAATTTTAGTTAATAATAACATCACTGCCTTGTTTCACTTTATCTCTCCTGCTCTGCAGTTGGTGAGGCAGCGGCAGGTAAGGCGTCCCGCAGCCTGGCACAGCACATCCCAGGTCAGGGCGGAATGGAGGGCATGAAGGCAGCAGCAGGCGGGGTGGTGGGAGAACTGGCCCGAGCTCGCATTGCCCTGGACGAGAGAGGACAGAGGCTGGGGGAGCTGGAGGAGAGGACTGCCCTGATGATGACCAGTGCTGAAACCTTCTCTAAACACGCTCACGAGGTATGTAGGAGAGTGAAAGAATGAGAAAACAGAAATATAAATACAAATAAATCATAACATGCTTATACAATCTCTTTGTTTTCACTTTCGCCCTCCACAGCTGATGCTGAAATGCAAAGACAAGAAGTGGTATCAGTTTTAGAGGATCCTCGAGGGAGGGCACATTTCACGCTCGTGCCACAAGAGGGTGCTACTCTGGTACTTGGACTTTCACTCTTTTAAAGAGAGAGAGCGAACGAGACAAATGGACCAAGAGGGACTTAAGGGCTGCTCAGCTTCTCTTCTGCCTGTGTACAGGATTGTCTTACTCTGATTGGTTAAAAAGGTTAAAACCAGATTACCATATAATGGACATGTACCATTAGCATTTAAGAGTAAGAGGGGTTCCTTACCCATGTTGTAAATCAGACGACATCTTCATTCATGTACAGGGGTGGATCGGGGTCTCCTCACAAGAAGCAAATTGGCTCACGCCGTGTAGATACTCGGAAAGTTACGAAATCAACAAGAGTGCATGAAACAAAATGGATGACCTATAAAAACGTAAAACTGCCATATTAAAAAGCAGCATGTTACTTTAAAACAAAATGGAAATAAAAGATTAACAAACTTTTATTTAATAACCTTAGCCAATAATAGAAACTGACAAAAAACTTTATATTTTTTGAAATAGCAAACAAATATATATATATAAACTAAAAAAAAATGTATACCTGCATTGCTATAAGGCCAAAATATTTTGTTTTTTGATGACGCCATACTGTTCCTTTCAGCGATGTATATTTTCAGAATATTTACCACTCTGTCTTGTCATATTTGACAGCAACTTATCCACCCTCGTACTGCAAATCAGGCCGACGGCAGCTCAGTTGGCCACTCCAACGACGTTCAGTCACAAACGCAAACTTTTTCCGTTTTCTTTGCTGCTAGCTCGCAAAAAGCACCACAAACAACTTTTTAATCTGTCGTCAAAAGGTACTTCACCCTCTCCTAGAGACGTATGACGTGACATGGTTTTAGAAGTGTGAGTAGTAAAATGTATTTGGCGCCACGTGACGAGTGTGTGTCTGTGAGGTCCTTTTCGAGCGTGTTTCTCATATGTAATAACTAACGTGCCATATTCTAGATGGGTGAAGTATCTTTAACTGTAAACTAGCGATGAATTAACTCGTCTGTGGTTGATCTTCTGGGCTCTTACTTCAAGTCAGCCAAACTTGGATAGAAGGATTGGCTCTTCATGCGTGTCTGTGGAAGTACAAATACAGTTTGATTTGTTTTCTAGTTCGTCATAATGTTCATTTTATTTTAAATGATCAATTTCAGCTGGCCTGTTATTTCGTTTCTAGTCTCTTCGGTTGCCTCGGGGCACGTGTAACAAAAATTGTGCGTTGTTTTGTACCTTGCTGAGGACAACGAATGAGTGATCTTCGTTTTCTCTGCCGAAGTTCGAATGCATCATGGAAAGATTTTCCTCACATTCCAGTACAAGGGACAACGTTTGTTCGTTTCTTCTTCTTTTTTGCCTTTAATATAATGTCAAAACGATGTTTTCTACCTTACTGCTGTTAGTGTCAGAAGATTGTTCGCTTGTGTCTTCTGGTTGTCAATTGACTGTGGAAATGGTGTTTAGACCGATCAGTGGGCGCTACTGATGAATATTCATGTTTTTTTTTAATATGTGTCTGGAAAGATCAAATCGAGCGAGCCGCTCTGCGTGAATTAATGTTACGTGTAAGCTAAATCTTCCAGAATCGTATTTGAGACTCATGTTGTATTTCTATGATTTGTCCTCTGATGACCTCTGACCTTCTACTGCTTTACTGTAACAATCTCAGCATATCTTCCGTAGTCCATGCCTCTGCCCATTTGGCTTTGTATATACAAGCTGCTACTCAGTAACGTAGATGTTGTGCATTGAAATACGAACTCAAGGCTCACGAGAATACACATCATCAACCATTAGTCAAACTTGGGCTCTTACGCAATATTACTTTTTTCCTTATGCTTTTATGTTGAAATAATAGCTCATGATTAAGGAAGGAAGACAATGCATGTGTGGAGATTTGGACACAAGAAGACACTCAAGACTCTAAGATGCCAAAACCATGTAAAGATGGTCTCTGCTGAAGAATCCTGTACGAGGGTTTTAGTTCATGTTCACCATTACATTTGTTTCAACTGATGCTCCAATAATTCCTCTTCAGTGTCAAAATAAGTAAAAACTGACTCTCACAGACAGGGTGTTTTATTTGTATGTTCTCAGTTTTTATATGAAAATGTACAGTTCAACCTGGAGGAGAGCGACATGGTCATTGAACTAAATTATGTGATTTGGATATTCCTCTGTGAATGTCGTACCTGTTTAAAGATGGTACCGTGTCTGATATTCTGACTGAAGTTCTGTAGGTCTAACTGTAGTTTCCTCCACCCCAACACCTGGTCCTCTGATACCTTCAGAGAAGGCAGCAACGTCGGTCTTGTTTAAATGGATAATGCCACCTTTCGTTCTTATCGATATTCTAGTAGTGTTATAGAGGTTATTGAAAATAAAATGGAAAAATATGTTGATGCAAATCAAATTGAAATAAACATTTATTGATGTACACAACATCATAAGACTGGTTTGTCTCTGTAATATGATGGGCTAGTAAGATGTCAACCAAGATCAACCCTGCAGTGCCAAGTACGTAAAATAACTAAATGTGCATTCTTATATATGACCCTGGACCACAAAACCAGTCTTAAGTCGCTGGGATATATTTCTAGCAATAGCCAAAAATACATTGTATGGGTCAAAATTATAGATTTTTCTTTTATGATAAAATCATTAGGATATTAAGTAAAGATCATGTTCCATGAAGATATTTTGTAAATTTTCTACAGTAAATATATTAAAACTTAATTTTTGATTAGTGTTATGCATTGCTAAGAACTTCATTTGGACAAATTTAAAGGCAATTTTCTCAATATTTTGCGTTTTTTGCACCCTCAGATTCCAGATTTTAAAATAGTTATATCTCGGCCAAATATTGTCCTATCATAACAAACCATACATCAATGGAAAGCTTATTCATTCAGCTTTCAGATGTATAAATCAGGTGATGTAAAAAATTGACCCTTATGACTGGTTTTGTGGTCCAGGGTCACATATATGCAATGCAACGAGTAAAAAGACAGTATACGTCATTATAATCCGTAATTATGTCCCCACTGGATGCAACCAATGCCTCGTTTATAATGGGTTTTCATCTTTTTGAATCGTTGCTCCGGCCAGACAGGGCATCACAATATGGTAAGGGGCGTAACATTTCCGTCACACGCTCGAGGTATTCGGCCAATCATAACGCACTGGATAGCTGGCCAATCACAGCACACCTTGCTTTTCAGACCCACGAGCTTTGTCGAAATCGACGCGTTTCAGAAAGGCGGGGCATAGAGGAGAAACAATAATGTACAGTATGTGGAAAATAATGTGTTTTTTTAACCTTAAACCGCATAAACACATTTCATTACACCAAATACACAAAATAATGTTCTTTTTTAGCAACATCATATGACCCCTTTTAAGTAAAATGATTTTTTAATGAGTTGCAATACCCTGTTCTTATTTTGTACGAGTTACAAGCTCATTGTGATTAACGGATCTCCTATGAACAATGAATGCACTGAAGCAGCGCCGACTACAAGCAGCATTAGCAAGCGTCTTTCCTCTTCCTATTAGACAGCCAATCAGCTTCCAGTACGTTGCGTCATTGACGCACACAGACCAATCACATGAGCGCCTTGGGTCTGTTGCAGAGATTTTCTCACGATGGTGTCTGGGTTGGTTTGCACACCGAGCCGCTGGTGAATGTGAGTATGTGGTGAAATGTATCATTAGTGTTTTTAAGCAATGTTTTAAAGAGCATTGTCATTCTGAAGAAGTGATGATAAATGAACGCGTCCACTACTGAAAGTGTCATCATCCTCTATAAACATGTTGAGAAAACTTTTGCTGCTCTTGATGCTTTGCATCATTTTCATGACTCGGAGATCAAAGGCAGCGGCAGCGGCAGCGCCCAGCGCGAGCAAAACTTTGATCTGGGGTCCTGGACTGGAAACAAACATCTTCCTTCCTGCTCGGTTCTTCTTCATACAAACAGTGGACTCCACCGGAAGAAAGTGAGTGAGTTCTTCTGGAAGACCAGAATGGGGCATTGTGGCTTAGTGGTTACACATCTGGCTGGGAAATATAGGTTGTGAGTTCAAACCCTGGATTAAGGGTGCACTTCACGTTCATTTTTATTTACGATAACACACCACATGTGAAAATGGTACAATTTTGACTATTTGATATCACCGTACGTCCCCAGCTGATAAATCACAGCACATTAAGACAATAGTATGACAATATTATGCTTTAATATGCAAACGATATATTATCTAATGAAATATTAATTTGCATACATTTCCAGAACATAAATTTGAACACTGGATGAAGCCAGATTCAAGATTTAGTTTCATTTTGTTGAAATATTACAGATTTAAGGCTAAGTGCATTATATATATATATATATATATATATATATATTAAAAATATCATTTACAAATATGCACTGTAATTGAAATCTACAGACACAAAAATATGTAGTTAAATAAATACACAAATTAGATGTTTTCTTTCCTCTGGTCAGAAAGTAAAAATGATAACTCAAAATTGACCAGTGCCTGAGAAAAACAATGGTTTTGACTGTAGTGTCTTGCCTTAAACAAAGGTTTCAGCTAGACCAAAAATGATAACAGTAAAACCTCAATAGTTCCACCAAGATCATCTTATTCTTTCTTTAGTAAACTATATTGGTGCTTAAAGAACCCGGAGAGAGAACCCAGTTCTAAAGAACCTGTATAATATACAACATAAAAAAGACTTCTCTGCTGATCCTTAAAGTGATGCAAAGAAGAGCTTTTATTTAATCCAAGGCAATTGTGCTGTAAGTGCTTGAATAAATCTGCTAAAGAACAAATTAGTAGTAATTAGTCTCTGTTAGTCATATCGTGTCAGTCTTTTATGACTGAATGTTTGTATCCTGACAGACACTGTGTTCTGTGATAAATGAAACTATTTTTAACAACAAATGGCCGGTAATTTCCCAGGACAGGTCTTTCTTTGAGTTTCACCCAAGGCGGTAAAAGCGTCTTGTTTACGCATCCCATCTTTAGGTTCACATTTCATGCGTCCACATTAAGGTATCAGTTTACTTCTATCATGGATAAAATAATAATGCCTTTGTTATTGTGATTTCCTCATCTTCAGTTTCACAACTTCTCCTGGAGAGAAGACATTTGAAGTGAAGATTACATCTCCAACAGACCCGTATGCCAGAATCTGGATCCAGATTTTAGACCGGAATGACGGATCCTTTTTGGTTCGGTACCGCATGTATGCCAGTTACACAGATCTGCACGTTCAGATTCTTTTGAAAGACAAGCTGGTGGGAAAGTCACCATATGTGCTCAAAGGTGAGAAGAATCAAGTCCACCTTCATCATATAGAGATGAACAATGTGTGGAAGTTGACACTAACCTGTTTCTCACTGTCCAGGTGCAGTGTATCACGAATCATGTGACTGCCCAGAGCCCAGTGGTGCATTATGGGAAAAAAACATGCACTGCCCGGCCTCTTTCTCTCAGATAGAGAGTGATTTATCTGTCTTTCCCAGTGTGGATCCAGACCATAATACCCATGAGATCCTTAGGCGCTTTGGAAAGAGACACAGCCTGTGTCACTACACCATTAAACACAACCAGGTACACGCATGCCTCATTCAAATACCTATGGATTGTTTTAAACAAACTACACCATTTTTTCCAAGGTTTTGCACAGAAAGAATTGAATAGTATTTTGACATCTGTTTAAAATGATTGGTGGACCATTGATTGGGTAAAATTTTATATATCTGTCACTCTAGCTGCCACTCTACATTCTTCTGTAGCCTTTGTCTACATAAGGAAACAATTAGATATTAAAAAAATGTCTCATAATGTCATGTACTTTTGTATTCTTTTTTACTCTAGGTTTATATAAAAACACATGGAGAACATGTCGGATTCAGGATCTTCATGGATGCCTTCCTTCTGTCCCTCACACGTAAAGTGAGTATTTGTACAAATGTTTTTGGGTGCTTTTAGTTAAGTTATGTTAAGTAATAATAATGTTATTAATACACATCTCAAGCATGTGCTTAGTCATTTACCTTTATTACCATTAGATGGCACTCCAACATAGAACGGTTGGAGGCATGTACATCAAAAGAGGAGAATTTAACTTGAGTGTTAGTGTTCATTTCAGTTCATACAATAATAATATTGTTGATAGGTTTGTGGCATTGTCCCAGAATAGTTCAACTATTTTTAGGGGGTAAGTAAAGAATAAGACTTCTATAGTATTCAGTAATTATATTTTCATACGGATGGATGGATGGATGGATGGATACTGGCTGGCACACTACCATTGTTTCTTGAACACCAAATCTGCATATTAGACTGATTTCTGAAGGATCATGTGATCAGTTATTTTAAATTGTAGTAATATGTAACAATATTACTGTTTTACTGTATTTTTAATCTAATAAATGCAGCCTTTTTGAGCATAAGAGAAATACATTAGCATAATTTTCAGATACATTAAAAAGTCTTACCAACCCCAAACTTTTGAATTGTATTTTGAATGATATGTTTTGTGTTATTTTGAATTACTAATTAGTGCAAATTCATAACTGAAAAATTAACAGTCCACTTATTGTTGTTGTGTGTGACCAGGTCAAGGTTCCAGACATTGAGTTTTTTGTTAATTTGGGGGACTGGCCCCTGGAGAAGAGACGGGCGTCTGAGAAGCCCAGCCCGGTCTTTTCATGGTGTGGGTCTAATGATACACAAGATATTGTCATGCCGACATATGACCTGACTGAATCTGTATTGGAGACTATGGGCAGGTAAAGAAACTCTTGTGACTCTTGGAGATGCAGTTAACACATAAAGCTTTTTATGGAACAACATAAAACTTTTTATTGATTTTTAGGGAGCTCTATCTAGGATTTAAAATCTGATTTAAACTAGGAAATAAACAAAGCTTAATTTTAAAACTCTTTATTGTAGCAAAATGTCAAACAACGAGTTATAGGAAATTTGTGAAGAAAGAAAAAATGGTATGGCTATATGGTAGCATTTTTCCTAAGTGGTCTCAGAGTTTGTGATCTGTGATTATGAATGATTTTTTTTTCTTCAAATGATACAATTGTGATACTAGTTGTGAAACGTCTGTCCATGAAAACAAGATGCACTATCTATGCTAACATAACTAAACTAAATGTTCAGCGATTTGTTTAGAAAAAATCATAACAACATGAATTTAAATCTCTGTACTACATATTAATTTCTTATTCTGACTGATTAAAATATATTTTGTCCATTGATCATTTTTTCTGTGACAGAGTGAGTCTGGACATGATGTCTGTTCAGGGACACACGGGTCCAATGTGGGAACAGAAGATCAGCAAAGCATTCTGGAGAGGTCGAGACAGCAGGAAAGAGCGTCTTGAGCTGGTTAAACTGGCGCGGGCGAACCCTGACATGCTCGATGCCGCCTTAACCAACTTCTTCTTTTTCAAGCATGATGAGAGCCTTTACGGGCCCCTCGTCAAACATGTGTCCTTTTTTGACTTTTTCAAGGTGCATGGATTTCACAGAACTACTTCAGTACACACAGCATAGATCCTCAATTCAATTAATTTACATATTTTTTATATTTTTATGTTGTTATTTTTACCTGAGATGATTGTATGTTTCTCTTTTAACAGTATAAGTACCAGATAAATGTTGACGGGACAGTAGCAGCGTACAGGCTGCCTTATTTGCTTGCAGGAGACAGTGCGGTGTTCAAACATGACTCCATCTATTATGAGCACTTTTACAAGCAGCTCCAGCCATGGGTGCACTATATCCCCTTCAAAGCTGATCTCAGTGACCTACTGGAGAAGATCCAGTGGGCTACTGACCATGATGAGGAGGTACATCATCCCCATTCACACACACACATCTACGGTTCTCATATGAACACAAAATATCGCATATTAAATTGTTTGTGAGCACAGACTTTTTTTTAATCATTTTTTATGTCATTTAAATTATTACTATTTTGTAATGCAAAGAACCTAAACCTCCCTTGACCGTGGTAAAATCACTGTTGGGCATGGCCTCAAGTGGCATATTCCTTTAATAAAAGACACCAATTTTCAATATACAGTATAGTTTAATTAATAGTCTGTATGATACAGTTTATATAACATAATGGATGGATGTTTATCATATCCCAAAAGTACTGAATTTGCTGGCCTTTTCTCAAAAATTGCCCTGAGATTTGCAACATTCTTTTATATCAGTTCAATCATGACAACTCTCGGAAGATTTTAGCATGGTGATGGATATGACAGTGTTAATGTATTTGGTCTTGGCGGAATAGATCTGCTATGCTGCTGCTGAATTGCTGCTGCTGTTGGTTATTGCTGTAGTTGATGATTATTGCTGCTGCTGCTGCAAGCAAGTACAGGAACTTGCTACTGCCAATGCATATGGCGATACGGTGCCGTGAGTATTTAAGACATACTGCTGCTGCACAAATCGCATATAAAATATCCCGTAGCAGATCTATACAGGTGAAGCTGGGGAAGGTGGAGGGTTTCAGAGAAACTCTGAAAAGCGCGCTGCAGGAATCTCTAGTGAATGCTAGCCAGCCATATAAATGCAAGGCAGTAAGCTCATTGGCTGCATATGCAGCATGAACCAATCAGCTTGTGCCAAGTCATTTAACTCTCTGAATATCATCAGTTACATTAACAACCCGTCAGCCTGCGCCATCTAGAGTTTCATGACTGAACTATGAACTATATATTTATGTATTATAATGTTTCTGAGAATGTCTTTCACACTCTCTGCATTAACTTTACATTTACTATTTTGGCAGACACACAATTGTAAGCTCAAATCTTGTGGGGATCATTTGAGTTTGATCACAGAATCCTGAGAGAACTGAATTGTGTAACTTATATTCATTTTAATCTATTAATAAAATACAAAAAAATACAAAATGCTACATTTCTATTAGCCAGTCTTAGTACTGAACAGTTTGCATCTGCATGAATTGGAGATGCTGAAGCTATTATTCTCTGTTCGCAAAGCAGAAGGTTTACATGCAGTATTGGGATGGTAGTGCAAGACGCAGGTGAACAGGTTTGCAGTTGTTAAGGAGATTGCGATGTTAAAAATGTGTCTATAGCAGTAAACTGCACAAACAATCCTGTCACCTTTCTGTTTTTTCTTATAGGCAAAGCGAATTGCCCTGGCAGGTCAGCAGTTTGCACGAACTCATCTGATGGGTGACAGTATATTCTGTTACTACTTCAAACTCTTTCAGGTATTTTTTTAATTTCTTTAGTTCAGTGCTCGGGTGTGTCTATTGTGGCAGTGACTACACCAAGAGCGGAACGGTTACTGTTTCTGTGACACTACAGGTTGTTTGTTTTATCACCTTTTTAATACCTTATTTTCCACAACGGGTCTTTTTAATTTCCTTATTTTTTATTTTTTTATTTTTTTTATTTTTATTTTTTTTTGATTTTATGAAGTTATCAGTGTATATATCTTATCTTGTCTTGATCTTCCATCTTCATCCAAGTTTTATGTGTTGTTCTCAAGGACTCAAAAGACAAAGGTTAAATAGCGCGTGTCTTGCCATCCGCACGGCACACACATTCAGTGGTCATTTTACTGTCTGTGTTGATAAGATGACTAGAAGCACTTTAGGTACAAAAAATTAAGTCTTATTCTAAATCAGCAATTTTTTTTTCTATCATCAATATATATAAGCATCCTCAAAATTAGAAATGACATCTTCAAAAAAAAGGTTTGTTTTGTCTTGTGTCATTGGCAGCTTTAATAACATTTTTAAGCTAAATATAGCTAAATATATTTGTTTGAAAAGTATATCTTTTCTATATAAGAGGTCAAACATACAGTACAAAATTATGAAAGAACTGGATACATTTAATCTAACTGACTTCTATAAGTGTCACAAATTTGTAATGCTTACAGATGAATTACAACAAAAAGAAAAAAAGAATACACACACACACACACACACTTGGGACTTGGTCCCAAGTTTCCTGTGTGCTCACAGTAGTCACTGTGCGCAAGTACCCCTGAGTTCATAAACCCCAATACTTTATGAACACACACACACACACACACACACTTGGGACTTGGTCCCAAGTTTCCTGTGTGCTCACAGTAGTCACTGTGCGCAAGTACCCCTGAGTTCATAAACCCCAGTACTTTATGAACACACACACACACACACACACACTTGGGACTTGGTCCCAAGTTTCCTGTGTGCTCACAGTAGTCACTGTGCGCAAGTACCCCTGAGTTCATAAACCCCAGTACTTTATGGTTTTTCATAACTATCGGCTGGAAACAGTAATCTTTAAACACAAGTCCTGGCCTCAAAGCACTTCTCAACAATAAACCTGTGTGCATTTGAGGTGTGGAAGTGTTGGAGGTCAAGACCACAGCGGCTACTTGAATTTTATGTGATTCGTACTGCTGATAAAGATGCTTGTTTAGTATGATGATGTTGCAGTTAATAAAAAGTTCTAAATAAAAGTGCTTCACCAAGACAAAGAAAGTAAGAGGGTATGTGATTGGATGGAAAGATTACAGATGGTGAAATTATGTAGCTGAACTTGCATGTTGTGAAATAAATGTAATGTACCATGTAATATCTTTGTTTATTTTTGCCAGTACAATTTTGTATGCTAAATTAAATTTCTACACTCATCCAGCTCTGTGTTTTTGTTTTTAGAAGTATGCTGAACTGCAGGTCACTGAGCCCAAGGTTCGAGATGGTATGGAGCTGGTGGAACAGCCAAAGGACGAACTTTTCCCATGTTATTGTGCAAGAAAAAAGGTAGCCTATGTGTTCTTGGTATTAACTGAAATCACTATAATGGGTATATTAATTTGTATTCATTTAACCTATTTTACACAATAGCAGAGATTGTACTGACCATACTCAGTATAATAATAGTCATCAGTGTATAATAATAGTACAATATTTCTAGATTCCATTAAAATAAAATATCCTAACCAAACTCCCATTATACAAATAAGCATTTTTTTTTTCAGTTTTGTCCATACTAAGATTTCCATTTATAAAAATTTCTGTTCAGCTTTGAATTTTCAGCATAATAAAACATTTATTGCTAAGAAACAACAGTGAACATTTTACCACCATATGGTATAATACTGTACAATACATTTAATTAAGTATCTGATGGATTTATTGTCATTTCATAAAGCACACAAACTGGGTTTATGAGGGCAATACACTTTTTATGACATGGATTGATCAGCAGATTACTCTGATCAAATTATTATATGAATTATTTTAGTCCGCAATGCATTTGCTCTGGATCAGATCAAACATTTCTAATTGTTTGTTTTGTTTTTGTATAGGTCAGAGATGAGCTGTGAGAGACCACCTGTTGTGTTACGTAACAGCAGCCGTTAAATTTAGATGGATTTGCAGAAAAAGATGTTTCCGAGACCACAGACTTGGTGCATCAAGTGTCCTGTGACTGCAATGTCTTAACTGAATGTTTCTCTTTTTGTATTAAATCTTTGTGTTTCTACATTCTTGTTGGTCTGGTTTATATTATTATTATACACATTTGTTTAGAAAGTTTGATAGATGGGCTTGCTTATACACTTTAATGTAGAATTACTATACATTACACAAAGTTTAGACCAGAATAATTAACAGAATAATTCAGTTATTCATAATAATTAATCATAACAGAATAATTAGAATAATTAACAGTGGAAATGTTTGTTTGTTTATTTACTTATTTAGTAGCTAAGACTTAAAAGATTTGAGGTGGTTTATATAGAAATGAACTTAAACCTACCCTGAGAAATATGTGACGGCATGCTCTGGTCTTTCCTATCTAAGGTTTTAACTATTGTATTATTGTTTCACTTCAAACCAAACAAACTTACATTTATTTAAAATTCCTTTGATATATATTTTTTCTAACTTTGAAGTGTGTTCTAACCTTTTGTGTTAAGTGTGCGAACAGTTCATCATAAAGACATTTTTAACATTTTCATGTAGCCATCTTACCTGAGGCGCATGCTCACTCCTTTACATCAGGTGGCGCTGTAAAACAACGTGATTCATATGAACATCGACACGTCACATGTCCACGTGTGAGAAACCCGGGTATTTTAGAGCTCCTTGCTTCAACCACGCATCCTTAAATGGAGTTTTCAGAGGTATTTTAGCTATAGAAACATGTCCAACTTATCAACACGTTTTTTTTTTTTGTGAACGGAGTGGAATATAATGAGTGTTTACAAAACATTTTTGGTGCATTGTCTAAAGAACTTCGTTTTTAACACTTTTTATTCATATGAATATCACAGGAGAATGTGAGAATCCCGTTCGAGCAGAAGGAGCTGGACGGTGTGTTGACGGTCCCTGCTGACGTCAGCGCGGGACATTGCACAGCTGTGGTGTTGACGCACGGCGCGGGGGGAGACATGCTCACCAAACAGCTGGAGAGCCTCGCGCACGCTCTCGCCCGTTCAGGCGTTCTGTGTCTGCGATTCACCTGCAGGGCGCCGAACTTTCTGTACAGAATCAGAGCTTATAGCGCCGTTGTAGTAAGCACTTAATTTTCTAATTTTCATTATTAGAAGAACCTTCATGCAAATAAAATACGTTGTAACTGCATTTTATTAATGCATTCGTTTTTAATAATAAAACAAAACTATAAAAATATATTCTAAAATGTATCATTATTATTATTATTAGTAGAAGTAGTAGAAATAATAATATTGTAATATTAAATACATACAGTGGCATGCGGAAGTTTGGGAACCCCTTACAGAATCTAATGTGAATAATTTTAACAAAATAAGAGAGATCATACAAAATGCATGTTATTTTTTTTATTTAGTACTGTCTGGAGTAAGATATTTTACATAAAAGATGTTTACATATAGTCCACAAGACAAAACAAAAAATAGCTGAAATTATTAAAATAACCCCCTTAACCCCTTAACTGTCACCCCCCATTTTTTAAAATAGGCATGAAAGTGCACTATCCAAACTTAAATTGTTGTAATTTATGAACACTTTGGAATACAGACCTAAGGTTGGTCTCTTTTTAAAGAAGAAAATCAGCAGATTATTGCAAACGTGGATTTTTTTTTTCAAAAAGTTATAGAAGTTTAAATTTACTGTAAAGGAAATGCACTATACTAATTTTATTTTATATATAATAAATATTTTACATAACAGGTAATAAATAATATGAAAATAATTGAGGTTCCTGTGAGATTTTATGTAGGGCGTTATACCACAAACAGCCACGTTTCCAATGATATGTTTTTTGTCAAGATTATAAAAAGGTTTGATTCTAAAAGACCGTAATGCATTTTGAAATATGACACTTGACACCACCCACTAAGGGGGAGGAGACGGCCAAAAGATTTTAAAGTATCATTTCCATGGTAACACAATGTCCGATTTCAAAATGGTTTTCACAGGATGAATTTGGACTTCTAAGCTTTCAAATGATATATAATTTATGATGATTACTAAAAGATTTGATAGAGAAAAAGGACAACAACAAAAAAGAGCGTCAAGCGTGATGGTTGTTCATGAGTCCCTTGTTTGTTCTGAAAAGTTAAACTGAGCACTGTTCTTCAGAAAAATCCTCCATGTCCTGCAGATTCTTCAGTTTTCCCGCATCTTTATTAAGAGCAGGATGAAGATGTCCAAATTTTTCTTATTTTGTTGAAATATCGTTTTTTTTCCTTCATTTAGTACTGCCCTTCGGAAGCAACAGAAGATACTTGCATGTTTCCCGGAAGACAAATTAAGTACAATTGACCTTGAGCTTCAAATTCAAAAGTTCAAATTCAAGCTCTTAATGCATCATGTTTCCTTCTGGAGCATCAGGGAATGTTTGAACCTTTTTTCATAGTTGTGTTTGAGTCCCTCAATTGTCCTCAGTGTGAAAAGATGGATCTCAAACTTATACAGTCTCTGCTGGAAAGGGTTCAAATATGCAAAAGATGCTGGAAAACTGAAGAATCTGCAGGACATGGAGGATTTTTCTGAAGAACAGTGCTCAGTTTAACTGTTCAGAACAAACAAGGGACTCATGAACAACCATCACAAAACAAACAAAAACAGTCGTAGATCTTCCAGGTAACCACACACAGTATTAAGACCAAGGGTTCCCAAACTTTTGAAGGGGGTTATTTTAATACTTTCAGCTATTTTTTTTGTTTTGTGGACTATATGTAAACATCTTTTATGTAAAATATCTTACTCCGGAGTCAGGACAGTACTAAATAAAAAATAACATGCATTTTGTATGATCTCTCTTATTTTGTTAAAATTATTCACATTTTCACTGATTCTGCAAGGGGTTCCCAAACTTTCGCATGCCACTGTATTCCTTGCAATAAAACAAAGTGTAAAATATAAAATGTAATTATTATTATTATTATTATAAATTAATAATATTTCTAATATTAAATACATAATCCCTGCAATTTTCTATCCATCA
This sequence comes from Sinocyclocheilus rhinocerous, assembly GCF_001515625.1. Lineage (NCBI taxonomy): Eukaryota > Metazoa > Chordata > Actinopteri > Cypriniformes > Cyprinidae > Sinocyclocheilus > Sinocyclocheilus rhinocerous. The sequence goes on from NW_015667292.1 coordinate 1,171,450, forward strand.
GGAGTACTTAAAGACCCATGAGAGATATGCACCAAACAGCCTTTTCTTGGGAGGTAGGTCTCTCTCTTTCTTTCTCTCTCTCTCTCTGTCTTGTTTGAATGTGTGAAAGTAGTCTATTTTTGAAGGAGGAACAGAAAAAAATTGCAGATGCAAGTCTTTAAAAATATGTAGATAAAAATAGGTGAATATTATAAAAAATACTCACTACTAATATATTTTTTATAATATGCATAGTGAACAATATTGAATAGTTGCCTGTTTTCCTTCTGTTGTTCTAATATTATTATTTCCCTTTTTTAGGCAGTAATGATGAATACTTTTTCCAATAATCATTTTTCAAAGTTCTTCCTACGAAAGAAAATAAAATAAAATAAAATAAATTATTTAATTTAATAGTAATGTTCTCTCTCTTTCTGTATTTGTTTCCAGGACGCTCTATGGGTGCTCGTACAGCTGTTGCTGTGTGTAATCGTATGTGTGACAGGCAGAAGGATGCAGTCCAAGGTGTTCTGTGTTTGTCATTCCCACTGAATGTACCAGGAAAACCACAAACATATGTTGAGCGGAGCCATGGCCTGCATGCACTGTCCCAAACTTCTGTGCTGTTTGTTTCTGGCACTGCAGATAACATGTGTCAACAGGTGAACACATATGAGACGTTTTCGATTGGTTTGGGCTTTAAACTGAGTAATGGTCATTCTTGAAGTTCCTGCTGTTAAACCTTAAGTGATAAATTTTGTCATCATTTTCTCATACTCATGCCGTTCCAAAACGGTATGACTTTCTTTTTGAGAATTTTTTTTTTTCACACAAGAAGAAAGAAAGTAAGTCATACAGGTTTGAAATGATTTGACTGTGAGCAAATGACAGAATATACTTTTTTCCCTTGTAGTTTTATTACAGGGACACAGGAATTTATTACTTTTTTTGGTAAAGATGTAATATGCAAAAAGGCAATTTGATTCTTGATTACATTGAAACTATTAGGTTCTTTCATATTTATATTAATGTAATACAAAGCTTATCCTTTGCTTGCTTTTTAGAATCTTCTACAAAATGTTATGCATGTCATGAAAAGCCCTTCTGCTGTTCACTGGGTCAAGGATGCGAACCATGGACTTGCAGTACGTGGCAGAACAGAAGAATCAGTACTGGAGGAAGTCAATTCACAGATTATTGCATGGGTACTACAACACAAATGAAATGCATCTTTATAAATAGATAAATATGGATATTACTGTTTGGATGAAAGAAGATGGTGAGCTGTTGACCATAACCCTCTGTATATAGTTACCGTATGTTAACTGTGTTCTGTGTTACAGATTATGTAAGAATAATACGTTATGAATAAAGATCATAATTATTAAAAAAACAAGTTATAATATGCATATAATAGTTATTAGTATTATTATCATTAAAATTGCATTTGAATTGAGTACTATTTGGGATATGTATTAATAAACTATTAAAATCATATTATTATTCATATTGAGAGGACATTTGCTTGTAAACAATATGACTCACCATTTGTTTGTAAGCTACACATTTGATACACAGTGGCTATAAAAAGTTTACACCCTCCTGGTAAAATTGCAGCTTTTTGAGATGTGAAAAATGAATCCAGGTAAAATCGTGTCTAATCTTTTTCCACCTGCTGTATTAAAAGCAAAATGTGTTTGACATGACATGATTATACGTGGTTTATTTTTCATCTCAAAAACATTTAGTTTCAATGTGTAGATTTTTATAGCCACATTTTACTAGTTGAAAGCTAGGGGTAAATGAAACTGCTTCAATATAGTATTTTTGTTATATGAAACTATAATGATGTAAATTGTAAAAAAAAAATAAAAAATTCTTTTAATTGACTAGTTATTTTTCCTTACTGAAAAATAACCAATATGTAAGCTGTGCGCCAGCGCAAAAGAATGCTGTGTGTGTACCTTTTAGGACCTGTGACGTAATCACATGAACAAGCGTATGATTGGCTGGTTTTCTCTCCCCGGCCTTCAGCTGTAAACATGGCGCAAGAACCCTGGAATAAAACTTGTATCCAGTTTCCAAGTGCTGTTTCTTCGAGTCGAATCCCATTTACTGACTCAAGTGGTATGTTCTGATATTTTAACCCTTAACGATATATTTACTCTACTATTTACTACAAAGAGCTCATATAAAGCATGTAAATAAATGTTTTTCTGTGACTGAGCTGAGCACGTGGATCCGGTAGATTCATGTAAAACGGTGGACAAGTGATACAATTTGTAAGCAGCGATAAAGCATTTGAGTCTTAACTTTTGATCTCTTCAGATAGTTCAGTTGTCCAATACAAGACTTGTTTACTGGTGTTAGTGTAATGTAGTCTACGTTACTTCATTCTTATTAGTTAAATAAGTGCAGTGTTTTTATTTTGTAAAGTAATTGCACGTGTTTTATGTATATATACGTACTGTATAAAACGACTGAACTTTGAATGACTAAACATATAACTTAAGTACAATTATATAGGCTACATGACATTGTAATGATGTTTCTCTGTCTAGATATCTTGATTGAAAGTCTGCTGACTGACTGTGAGAAAGTCTTGACCCTGTTATGTAGTGAAGTTCTACAGGCAGAAATCCGTGTTCTTTACGAACTTCTTTACGTTTTGAACAACGGCTTTAGACAACACAAGCCATTCAGAGCATTAAAACAGGTGGGAACCAAGTACTTCAATGTACATATAGTATGCATGCATATTACATTTAGTATTGTGTAATTATGTCAAGACCGTGATAAAAATCCTTAATTAATTTATTTGCAATGTATGATCGCATATTTACATAATTTTCAGGTTGAACAATGCATAAACCGTTTGAAAGAGATGAAGTTACAAGCAGCAGTGGACGATCTGAAGGAACTGTGTCCAGACAAATTTCAGAGGTAAGGTATATGTTAAACAAATTATACACTTTTTTTTTTTTTTCTTCTTCCATATGGTTTTGAGAATATGTGTTTCTCTGTGTAGGGATGCTGGAGCAGAGGTTGGGGAGTGTGACGTTCCCAGTCAGCCCATGTTGGAGTGGCTCTGTCTCAAACTACTAGGAGCCTCCAGTCTTTTAGCCCGAACGCTGGAGCGGTGCACCCAAGCTTTCATGTATCCTAAATGTTCACATTCACAACCATGTACTTTGGTTCGAAAATTCTTATGATAGAAGAACTGTGCATGGCTATGATCCTTCACACCCCAGTCAGACTGACACGGCAGCACCTGCTGCTAAGCGAGTTCGTTGTGCTGAATGTGGTGATAACCAGCATGCTTAGTCGTCTCTGGTGAGTCTGTGTACCAGTATGATTTACCATATCATCGCTGAATTACCATAGAGTTATTTCCTGAAGATGCTAAGTTGGGAAACTGCAGGGATGGAGCAGCATTTCATATTTGTGACCCTGGAGCACAAAACCAGTCATACGTAGCACGGGTATATTTGTAGCAATAGCCAACAATACATTGTATGGGTCAAAAAGATACATTTTTCTTTTATGCCAAAAATCATTGGGATATTAAGTAAAGATCATGTTCCATTAAGATGTTTTGCGAATTTCCTACCGTAAATATATCAAAACTTAATTTTTGATTAGTAATATTTGTAAGCTACACATTTGATACACAGTGGCTATAAAAAGTTTACACCCTCCTGGTAAAATTGCAGCTTTTTGAGATGTGAAAAATGAATCCAGGTAAAATCGTGTCTAATCTTTTTCCACCTGCTGTATTAAAAGCAAAATGTGTTTGACATGACATGATTATACGTGGTTTATTTTTCATCTCAAAAACATTTAGTTTCAATGTGTAGATTTTTATAGCCACATTTTACTAGTTGAAAGCTAGGGGTAAATGAAACTGCTTCAATATAGTATTTTTGTTATATGAAACTATAATGATGTAAATTGTAAAAAAAAAATAAAAAATTCTTTTAATTGACTAGTTATTTTTCCTTACTGAAAAATAACCAATATGTAAGCTGTGCGCCAGCGCAAAAGAATGCTGTGTATGTACCTTTTAGGACCTGTGACGTAATCACATGAACAAGCGTATGATTGGCTGGTTTTCTCTCCCCGGCCTTCAGCTGTAAACATGGCGCAAGAACCCTGGAATAAAACTTGTATCCAGTTTCCAAGTGCTGTTTCTTCGAGTCGAATCCCATTTACTGACTCAAGTGGTATGTTCTGATATTTTAACCCTTAACGATATATTTACTCTACTATTTACTACAAAGAGCTCATATAAAGCATGTAAATAAATGTTTTTCTGTGACTGAGCTGAGCACGTGGATCCGGTAGATTCATGTAAAACGGTGGACAAGTGATACAATTTGTAAGCAGCGATAAAGCATTTGAGTCTTAACTTTTGATCTCTTCAGATAGTTCAGTTGTCCAATACAAGACTTGTTTACTGGTGTTAGTGTAATGTAGTCTACGTTACTTCATTCTTATTAGTTAAATAAGTGCAGTGTTTTTATTTTGTAAAGTAATTGCACGTGTTTTATGTATATATACGTACTGTATAAAACGACTGAACTTTGAATGACTAAACATATAACTTAAGTACAATTATATAGGCTACATGACATTGTAATGATGTTTCTCTGTCTAGATATCTTGATTGAAAGTCTGCTGACTGACTGTGAGAAAGTCTTGACCCTGTTATGTAGTGAAGTTCTACAGGCAGAAATCCGTGTTCTTTACGAACTTCTTTACGTTTTGAACAACGGCTTTAGACAACACAAGCCATTCAGAGCATTAAAACAGGTGGGAACCAAGTACTTCAATGTACATATAGTATGCATGCATATTACATTTAGTATTGTGTAATTATGTCAAGACCGTGATAAAAATCCTTAATTAATTTATTTGCAATGTATGATCGCATATTTACATAATTTTCAGGTTGAACAATGCATAAACCGTTTGAAAGAGATGAAGTTACAAGCAGCAGTGGACGATCTGAAGGAACTGTGTCCAGACAAATTTCAGAGGTAAGGTATATGTTAAACAAATTATACACTTTTTTTTTTTTTTCTTCTTCCATATGGTTTTGAGAATATGTGTTTCTCTGTGTAGGGATGCTGGAGCAGAGGTTGGGGAGTGTGACGTTCCCAGTCAGCCCATGTTGGAGTGGCTCTGTCTCAAACTACTAGGAGCCTCCAGTCTTTTAGCCCGAACGCTGGAGCGGTGCACCCAAGCTTTCATGTATCCTAAATGTTCACATTCACAACCATGTACTTTGGTTCGAAAATTCTTATGATAGAAGAACTGTGCATGGCTATGATCCTTCACACCCCAGTCAGACTGACACGGCAGCACCTGCTGCTAAGCGAGTTCGTTGTGCTGAATGTGGTGATAACCAGCATGCTTAGTCGTCTCTGGTGAGTCTGTGTACCAGTATGATTTACCATATCATCGCTGAATTACCATAGAGTTATTTCCTGAAGATGCTAAGTTGGGAAACTGCAGGGATGGAGCAGCATTTCATATTTGTGACCCTGGAGCACAAAACCAGTCATACGTAGCACGGGTATATTTGTAGCAATAGCCAACAATACATTGTATGGGTCAAAAAGATACATTTTTCTTTTATGCCAAAAATCATTGGGATATTAAGTAAAGATCATGTTCCATTAAGATGTTTTGCGAATTTCCTACCGTAAATATATCAAAACTTAATTTTTGATTAGTAATATACATAGCTAAGAACTTAATTTGGACAACTGTAAAGGCGATTTTCTAAGTATTTAGATATTTTTTTCACCCTCAGATTTCAGATATTCAAATAGTGGTATCTCGGCCAAATATTGTCCATACATCAGTGGAAAGCTCATTTATTCATCTTTCAGATGATGTATAAATCTCAATTTCAAAAAATTTGACCCTTATGACTGGTTTTGTGGTCCAGGGTCAATTTCTTTTCATTCTTGATTTTGACTTAGTTCAGTATAATCAAAGATATTCATTTGACTTTGTATTTTTACTTTTGTAAAAAAAAAAAAGCTGCTTGATTTGAAATTTACTTTTGTGTGAGATGGCTACATTGTTACACTATTAACAACAGACATTGGACCTTTTTTACCCAGAACATTTTGCCAAAATGTCTCTAACGTGAATGCACTGTTAGGGTTAGGTTATAGTATTTATAACTAGCTATATATCAAAACAATAGATGTCCTTGAAATGTCCCCATTAAGTAAATGTGTGTTTATAATAGTATGAAAAACCAAAATGTTAAGAATTGTTTCAGAAAATATACCAATATATTAAACATTTACTGGCTTGCTTATGGATAGCTTTCAAAACAAAATGGAATAATGTGCAACAAATATCATTCTGAAATGGGATAACAGATTTTTTTTTTTTTCTGTCACATTTTATAATTTGTTAGGGTGTTCTTCAGAGGTATTCTGAGAGCCCTCATCCCCATGTACAAAAGAACCACTGAACTCCTCCAGAAGGTGTCTCAGTCTCAGCCCATGGCCTACCTGACAGACTTCACCCTGCCTGGGGACCTGAAAGACTTCCTGTGCCTCTCTTACCCAGATCTACTGTTGGAAGAAGGCACCAAAGACCCTTTAAGGGCCAAAAAAGGGAAACAAAAGTCCAACTTTTCTCTCCTTTCCAGGTTGTTTGAGGGTGAAGGGCATGAAGACGGTAATGGAGAAGAGGAGAGAGAGATGATGCCAATAATAGCTGCCGGTTATGATAAAGGTTCTAGTCTGGACCTGGGGGCAGCAGTTTTACAGCGACGGCCAGGTTATTTGAGTTTTCTTACCAATTATGTTTTTGTGTAATTTATACTGCTTTGCTTTTATATATTTGTTTGTAATTCTCCAGATGTCTCACCCTGTGGACTGGACATGAAGGTTGTGCTTCAACAATCTGCTAAATCCACCAAACGGGTATTTAATCTTGATTTGTATGATGTCATTGACTAGTCCTAGGATGTTACCATTTCTGTTTTTGCCACTCGCATTTATATCAGATCTGTGGAAGCCCATTTCCACCACGTAAGAAAAAAAAAAAACATGCTTTGGTAACTTAAAACTTTAAAAGTAGGAATTATGGCATAAAAAGTTGAAATTGACATATGCGATAAGTTTAAATTATGACATAAAATGTCAAAATTAAGATGATTTTTTTAATCTCATAATTGACTGTCATAATTTCAATTTAGTATGTCACAATTTTGACTTTCAATGTCATTTATGACATGTCATAATTCTGATTTGTCATAATTGATTTTTTTACATCATAATTTTGAATTTAAAAGTCAAAATTGACATACATAAGTCATAATTATGAAATAAAGTCATAATTTCACATTTTAAAGTCATAATTTTGACTTTGTATCTCATGTTTATGACTTAGAAAAGCATGTTTCTTTTATTCTTTTGTGGCGGAAATGGGCTTCTATACAAATCAAACTGAAGTAAATTTTTGAGAAAAATAATATGCTGACATTATCATAGAAATGCAATCACTGGTTAATTTTGATACATTCTTCCCAAAGATGTCTCTGGAGCCAGAGATGAAAACGGACATCTCAAGTCAAGCTGCAGTCTTTCAAAAGAGGAAGTTCTTGAAGTCGCTGAGGAAGGTGTCTTCTTTCAGAAATATGGCTGCTCATCTGAAGGAAATGATGCACTGGTGCCGGAGCAGTAAGTTTCATCAAGAGCGTAAGCACCTGGCCTTCTTGCACCTGAAATGTCTGAGAATGGAGAGTCTGGAAGCTGAAGGTGTCAGGTACAAAAAATACTCTTAAATGAAATTTGTGTTTCTTAATCATTCTTAAAAATATAAATTATTTCAGCAGGAGTGTATATTATAGTGTATATCATATCTAATCATATATATATTTCTAAACTCAGGGTGGAGAAGAGATTGAAGAGGTTTAAGTTAAAAGTTCAAAAGGCATTGCTGCTTCAAAACACTTTGCCACAAAAACATTCCAGTTCCTTCATTGCACTTCGGAGAACTCGGTGGCACCATGGAAGCTTCATGGCACGCTACAGAACTGCCAGACGTAGATCTGCATTTTCCAGGAAGTGTTCTAGACCAGTTAAAGACTTTTTTGTTTCATTGAAACACAGGCCACAGCAACAATCCTCAAAAGAAGAGGTGTCAGGAAACAATAAGGTACCTGGAGCTGAGGAAAAAATGGACTCGCAGACTGCCTTGCAGAAACCAAATGTGCTAAATGATGATATTGATGATATTTTTGCATCATTTGGATTTTAAGTGGTTCCTAGTGTTGGTTGAATTGATGATTATTTTTTTTGACAAACCTGGGCACAAAAATTGACCACATCACTGTAATAAAAGCTACAGTTAAATAAAATGGTGTATATTGTATGTGACTTTTTCTGCACAATTTTAATTTTGTAGATAATGTTTAATTTTGGATTGACAAATGACAGATGATTGACAATGAACTGCATGAAATGTGAAAATCCAAAGTAATAAACTGAAAGAATAAAACTGTAGTCAAAAGGAAGTTTGTGAACAGTTTGAAAACCATGCTAATTTCAAATTTACTATATGTGACCCTGGACCACAAAACCAGTCATTTTTTGAAATTGAGATTTATACATCATCTGAAAGCTGAATAAATAAGCTTTCCATTGATTTATGGTTTGTTAGGATAGGACATTATACAATATTTGGCCGAGATACAACTGTTTGAAAATCTGGAATCTGAGGGTGCAAAAACTAAACATCCTGAGAAAATCGCCTTTAAAGTTGTCCAAATGAAATTCTTAGCAATGCATATTACTAATCAAAAATTAAGTTTTAATATATTTACGGTAGGAAATTTACAAAATATCTTCATGGAACATGATCTTTACTTAATATCCTAATGATTTTTGGCATAAAAAAAAAAATCAATAATTTTGACCTATACAATGTATTTTTGGCTATTGCTACAAATATACCCCAGTGACTTAAGACTGGTTTTGTGGTCCAGGGTCACATATATAAACAAAATATTCAGTTACACTTTATTTTGATAGTCGACTTTTGCAACTACATGTCTGCTAACTCTCAGAGTAGGCTGTTAGGTTAGGTTTAGGGTTAGTAGAATAAGTTAACATACTTGCAAAGTTTTTCATAGTGTGTTGTATGTTGTGGACCCATCAAAAAGTGCAGACAGTCTACTAGTACTCTAATGACTGCTAGTTGATATGTAGTTGCAACATTACTTACTGTTAGTAGAATGTGTAAAGTGGACTATCAAAATAAAGTTACCAAATATTCCTGCCCCATTAAAGGTGTTCCAGGACACAACGTAAAACATGAACTGAAACAAACACGCATGGGCCAAAATACCTTGCAACTACTGTACAGTTCTGATCAGCACATTCAGAAATAATCTGTGTTTGAGATTATAAGAAAAAGAGTTTTGAGTAGTTACTCCAAAGATCAGTCTATGTATGCTTAAAGTGCACTAAATGTTTAAAGATGTTAAATGATTTAACTGCAAAAACCAGATATCACGATTGCACAGTGAATTATTCTTGATGTTACACCAGGTTTATTAAAGCATATTATAAATCTGTAAATACAGTACAAAATGGTCGTTACATGTATATGCATTTAAAATTAATGTTTAAAATAGTTAAATACAAAAATAGAAACAATTTAAATTCAGCTTTGTGTTTTTTTTTCTCATCCATTTGCCAACTGAATTTTTTGTGAGAAATTGCTTTCTCCAAGCAGGGCCAATCTATGATGGAAGGATAGCAAGCGAGATGGAATCATTTCTAGAAAGACCAGGATAAGAATGTACCTGTGTTCTACTTGGAGCCGGTCGGTGGCAAGCTGCATCTCCAAAGAACACTAGTTGCTACCGAGGGGTAGTTGCGACTGACGAGACAAAGAGTCCGGCGACTTGCATAGATTCTGTCCGTGATGTTTTCCACGATGTCTTGTCCCAACTGTGCAGGCAGAGATGCAAAAATGAATGCCTCTCATCCTTACCGCTGCAAGACACAAAAACATCATAGCGGAACTGGTGTTTTACTGTTCACGCAAAGCCTCCCGGAACCATCCGCTGGCAATGTGATAGAATGGCGCAATGTATTGGCCTGCAAGCTTATATGACAGGACCACAATAATAAAAACACACAAAAAGGCAGAGGTGATGGTGAAAAACAAACTTAATATCAAATGAGCAGTTCTTGGAATAATCAAGAAAGTTGAGGTGGTCGTTTCTATTGTCAGTCAAGCACTGCAGTTCTTTCATGGAGGGCCTGAACATGGCAACCTGCACCTTCCTGTTGTCCTTTGCCCATGAGACCAGCCATGCATTATCACAACTGCAGTACAGACCCAAGTTTAGAAGATGGAGGTTCTTCAAACTAGTGAAATGTTCCACCAAGTTTTGAAGAACGTCGACGTTATCTTTTGGCGTAAGCACTAGACCCGTCAATGCTTTCAAGTCTTTGGCCAGACTTCCATCCAGAAAGAATATTCTGCAGTTTTTCAGGATCAGCGCCCGGAGTTTTGTCAGATTGTGAAACATTATGGCCAGGTTTGGCTGCTTTGTCTATTCAGTGTTTTCCAGTTTTAGGGCTTTTAAATGAACAAGCTGATTGATTACAGCCAAGTCTCCAATGCTGTCTGAGAACATTGACTCAAATTCCAGCTTGACAACCGATCTGACATATTTCCCAATGAATTCATTTCCACAGTTCACATATGCTGCATTTATCTTAAGAGTGACTACTGATTTTAAGAGTGAACTGTTGCAGTCGTCAATGGTCACATATTTACTTTTGATGTGGAAGTTTAGACCCTGACCCAGTGTAGCATTATTCCCGATCACAAACTGCATTGGTCTCTCATCTGAACTTATTAAAACATTACTTAAATTATATGGAATAATTCCAAACATGTCAGAAAAATGCAGTCTGATCAGTGGCACGTGAGGTGGGAAGTTCAGATCTCCCAGCAGAAGTGAACTAAGGTTAATCAGATGTCCAAATGATTTAGATTCAATATGAATTAAATGATTTCCTTGGAGATCTAAGACCATAAGTCTATATAAACCACTGAATGTGTGTTGAGTTGATAAATGTAAGAAAACTTGTTGCTACAGAGGTTTAGCTCTTTTAACTTGTGCAATCCAATGAAAGCAAAATCTTCTATGTTAGAAATGTTACTTATGGATAAGTCCAGAATTTCAAGATCTGCAAAAAACAAAAATTGGTGCGAAACTATCTTATGTTGTTTGTGCTTAGCATCATAAAAGAAAGATTTTTGACTGTCTGTGGAAATGAAGCACAAAGAGATCTGGTCTGAGCACATGCTTAATTATGTTGACAATAGTGAGATTTCTGAAAATCTGAAAGACTGAATGTACATCTAAGACATTTACAATCTTAGCTATAAATATGTTACCTTTGAGAATAATTCTCTTAATATCTTCACAGCAGTCTGATATATTAGTAGGAGTTGGTGGCAAGTGAATAGTCTCATAACGAACGTCTAAAGACTCAACTGAATATAACTTTGTTGCTGCAAACAAGTCATCAACGTTAAGCACATTCACTCTGATGATCAAAGCATTGATTTTATGAACTCCAATTAAAGAAATATCTCTGAGGAAATCAGTGTTTGAAACAAAGTCCAAGATAAAGAGATTTCCCGAAACTTCTAAGGCTCCCTCATCTACATGATACTTGTCCTAGATACAAATGTAACTCTTCAATATTGAACACAGAGCAGTTTGGGTACTGAAGTCTATTTAGCTCATATTCCTTTAACTTAAACAGTTTCAGTGATTTTGCTTTTGCCAGTCGACACAGGACCTCAGATATATCCTTCAAACACACATTGAGTATGTTTAATTCTCACAACTGAGGAATCATTTCAAAAACATTTAGTGGCAATAATGACAAACTGTACCGCGAAAGAGACAAATAGTTCAAGATCTAGATCTAAATCAAGAGATACCTCACAACAGATTTCTAGAGACAAGAAAGACAATGTTAATGAAGTTACATTGGTCAATCCATTAAAAGCCTCTGGAGGGATCTCTGAAAAACATCCAGTAATTTCGAGGTATTCCAAAGAAACAGTGTGAGGATGAGTCTGGAGCCAAGGCACCATGACAGTCTCGTTCCATTTGAACACAGAGTTTAAGCAAGTTTGATGGAAGTCCACGCAGATCTTCTTTAATGTCAGTGACATGATGGCACTCAGCAATGTTTGTTTTTCCAGCACAGGTTGTGGCAACAGGAAACTCTTGCATATCACTGTAGAACAGGAGACAATGTTAATGAAGTTACATTGGTCAATCCATTAAAAGCCTCTGGAGGGATCTCTGAAAAACATCCAGTAATTTCGAGGTATTCCAAAGAAACAAAGTGTGAGAATGAGTCTGGAGCCAAGGCACCATGACAGTCTCGTTCCATTTGAACACAGAGTTTAAGCAAGTTTGATGGAAGTCCACGCAGATCTTCTTTAATGTCAGTGACATGATGGCACTCAGCAATGTTTGTTTTTCCAGCACAGGTTGTGGCAACAGGAAACTCTTGCATATCACTGTAGAACAGGCATTTACCAGCAAGCCAAGAACATACACATGAACTCTTCAGAAACAATATGAAGAGTGAGAACAGAGGCACCATCTTCCATTCCTCAATGATCATTATAGCTGTCTGCCTTTCACTGGAGGTAATTAACCATGTCAGAACATTTGAACAAGAACTAAACTTCCCTTTTCTGTTTCCAAATTCTATTAATGTGTGACTCTTAGTCTCTTGCCTTATTTCTCTGTTGTATTAACACATACGTATGAGAGCTTAAAGGGAAGTTCAGTCATCATTTTTTATTCAACGTCATGTCCTATCCTTCTCATATGGATAGTAAAAGATATTTGAGAAAATGTCACAATGGAAGTCAATAGGCACCAAAACTGGTTATCAACATTCTTCATCAAAATGCATCAAAATATATTCTTTTGTGTTCCACAGAAGCACAAAAGTAATACTATTTTGGAACAACATGAGGGTGAGCAAATGATGACAGAATTCTCTTTTAGGTTAAAGTGCTGAAAGACCATTTAGCCATTCTGAGCTGATTATTATTCAGCAGAATAATTAGATCAAATTCCAACAATTTGTAATATTTATTGGACGAAGGTTAATGAAACCTTAAATAAGCTGATTTAAGAGCAATCTCATAAGAATGATCCTCATGCAGGGTATAATACATGCCCAACATAATCAGCTTCTGGTGTAGTAAAAAAATCATCACATTTTAAAGTCTGCTAGGATCAAGATCTGACATCACCTTTTTGAAAATTCATTTTTTATTTATGGTGTTTTGCATATAAATATCACCAACAAAATAAAAAAATGAAACACATTGCATGAAATGCCAATCAAAATTTTTTGAGAGCTTGTAAGCAATGTTTATGTTAATGTTTAATGGTTAAGTAATTTAAAGCAATTAAAGAAAAAATAAAGAAAGAAATCCCTATTGTTTTGATCCCCATGCACGTGGAAAAATACCATTGTTCAATCGTGGTAAAAAAAAAAAAGGCTTACAATGTAAGTATAAATTTTCTGTACTATACATAAATAATTTAAAAAACAAAACCTTAGAATTTTAAAATTAAAGGTCCATTACAATTATGTGTATACAAAGTAACATTTAAATAAATTAGCTTACATTCAACCTACTAGACATATGTAATATATGTTTTCTTAAATTATTAAATATTTCACTTTTATTACATTGGTGTTGGAATTACTAGCATTTTTAGGGCATTTGAGGAGAGTCAGCGTATTTCAGTAAATATGCTGAATCTGAGGTATATTAATCGAAAGTTGTAGACCAAAGACAAAACATAACACAAAATACACAGACAAAATACAGCTTTGTGTTAGTAAACCTGTGGGCATACTCATCGTAAAAAAACATGTTTAAATGTTTTTTTATAATGTGGGAAAATGCATCCACTTGTCTCGACTGGGGTTGAGTTTATCCATATACTCTCTGGTTGAGCTTGAATAGCATGTTCAAAGTTCATGCCTCCAGAAGGTCAGTGCTGACTGCTCTGGTTACACAGGCTAGCAGAATGATGTTTGGCTCACAACTTTGTACCTTTGTGCTTATTCTCAGTGTTGCCATTCTCATCAGTGTGAAAGCCACCATTCTCCAAGGCGTAATTCTGCTTATCCTGATCCTCAACTGTGTTCCGTGCGCCTTCCCCATCCTCCTCTGCCGATGTCCCTCGCCTACAGCGCTTTATAGAGTAATAAACTGCAAATACATCAAGGGACATCATGATAGGAGTTAGCAACATTTTAAAGTAAAATGAATGTTATGATTTCCAAAACAAGCAATCATATTTCCAATGAGTAAATGCAGAGTGAACAAGAGTTTCTTCTTACGTCCTATCGCAATCCCAGCTACAACCAGTTGGAAGATACTGTAGATTAAAGGGAAAGCGAACATGAGCTCAAGCTCCGCAGGACTGAAGGAAAGCTGGGTAATAGTACTGGCCAGCTGGGAGTTCTGCATGCCTGTTTCTAAAGCGATGGTGCGGCACCTGCAACACGTTCATGAGAAATAAACCATCACAAAGTGTTTTTCTTCAGACATTTTGCCACATTTATTGACCCCTTACAGGATTTGCGCTAACTGTTCCAACAAACCATCTAATGCCTTGTGGGAAGACAAAATTGACAGATTTTTACCTGTACCAAGGTTGTCCCACAAAGCGTGCCAGGAGAAAGCCCAGACCAAAGCCAATAAATGGATAAATGGTACCAATGATCCAAAGTGAAGGAGCAATGGTCCATGAGGACTGATACAGAACACCACCTATGACTGCAATGATGATGATTAGGAGGATTCCTACCACAGATCCCACCTACACATACAAAAACAAAACACTCGTGAAGCTACATGGAATGCATACGAGTTTACAATATTAAACACAGAAACAAAAACTTACCTTGAGGATCTTTTTGGCTGCTTTGGGCCACCTGTGTTTTGTGTACATCCCAAGACAGACAGGCACAAGTAAAGTCACTAGTGTGATTCCTGGAAAAATCGTCAGCAACATTTAAGACTAAACAAATGCATAAAATGGAAAATCTTGTGTTTAGGTAATTTGAGGCTGGTTTACCGATGCTGTCGTAAGGGATCTGGATGGCATCGCCTGAAGTCCAGACTGTGGTGTAGACGAACAGACAAAGAGGCATCATTCCCAGAGCCAGAATTGAAGAACATGCTGTCATGCTGATGCTATGGGCGGCAGAAATCTGCATTTAGTTGTGCTCTAAAAATTGTCATTCTGTCTTTATAAATATGCATCAATGGATTACGATAAATCTAATCAAATTGCAAGTGCTGTTCAAATAATTTGGGTCTAGTTATGCTAAAGGACAATAAAGTATTTTAAAACTTTCTCAAATATACTATAAATCACAGTACCTTTATTATTATACTAAAATAATAAACAATAAAATATTACATAATAAAGAAGATGAAAATAATTTTGAAATTCTACATGATTTTAGAAACAAGTCCCATCTATAAATATAATTTACTAAGCAGATAAAATAGCAAAAAATCTAGTTCAGCCTAGTAGACATTTTATGCGAACAATTAAGTAAATCTACAAATGACACTGCTGCATTTAAAACCACCGACTTCTAGTTTAAAAGAGCTGGTGTTTACACACAGTTCATTTCTGGGATCTAGAAAGCCTTCAGTGTTACAAGCGACAAAGATATTGAAAAGTGAACAGATTGATAGTCTTACCTTAGGTCCATGTCTCCATCAAGCCAGTAGCAGAAAACATTGGAGCTGGAACCTCCAGGGCAACAGCCCATGATGATGATAACTATAGCCTGGATTGGAAGCACGTTGAAAATCAATGAAAGCGCAAAGGCTGTGAAAGGCATGATGCCAAACTGGCACAGGAAACCGATGAAAATGCCCCAGGGCCTGCGGATGTGCACCCAGAGCTTTCTTGCTTCGACAGTGCAACCCATTGAAAACATGACCAAGGCCAGCATGATGGTAAGCGTGGTGCTCATCACCACGCCGAGGATGTCATTGAACGGATCACGGGGCACCAGGCAGGACGTGCCCGTGCAGATGGTGGCATTTACGGGGCAGATGGGCTCTGGTTGCTCGCACATGTTGACTAAAGTGAGCTTGAATGAAGTGGTGAAGAAATAAAAGTAGGATCCTGTAGGGAAGATAATGTAGATTACAATCGAAAGGTTGCAGAGATGATGCTTCTTTGAGAAAATGAGCTAAGATTCCAGATTGTTTCTATACATTTTCCAAAACACCTTCTTTCCCCCCTCAGATCCCTCTTTCCTGCATCCCGGGTGACAAAAATTTAACTTTTACCTGTCTCTTAGAGCTTTAATATATGTCTGGGGTCTATAAAATTCAGAGAGAAAAATGTTGAAAAATAATTAACTTGCTGCAAATGTTTTATGGGGTCAGTGTCCAAATGCCAACACATAAAATAAAGAGAGGGCGAGAAAAAAGAAAAGAAAAAGAGAATGTAATTGTTGAGGTTAAGTTTAGACACAATAAATGCAATTGCACCCTCTTGCCATTTTATAACACTGTGGCACTTAAATTTTATTCTTTTTTTCTCCTGGTATGGCCCTGTACCATCACCACACCCGCTGTTTCTGAGTGGAGAAGACATGATGCCTACCTGACCCAAAACTGTATGTGCGTCATACGAATGAAAAAAAAAAGTCATAAACTGTATGATTCTTTTTAAAGGACCCTTTAGAGATATAGGAGACTATAGGAATGCATGATACCTCACTCAGATTTCTTTCAATGCAATAATGCACACACATATACCCTGTACCTTTGGTCACAAAGTTATTATTATTTTTTTTTTAAATTAAACAGTTTGAGGCGCTTATATAACTACATAAACAGTATAACATCTGTAAGGACACTTAGGTGCAAAGTACATTGATGGAATTGGTACATACTGCTCTCACAGGGTATGTAAAAAAATAAAAACATAAAAAATTAGCTTGTTTATGGCTCTTTCAGCTGAAGGTCCCTTTTAATTGCTAAATACTATGTATTTATGAAGCTCTATTCCAGTCTTTGCATGGCTTTTGTGGGGTTAAATACCAAGCAGTTATTACACTATGAGATTAATGAAACTTCTAAACATTTTGAACTTTGAATTCTAAAGGTTAAAAAATTTATTAAAATCCCATTATTTGAATAGAAAGAAATAATAATAATAATATTAAACAGTTCCTGAATATGTAGTTTTGGTATTGGTTTAGAATACTTGGCAAATAGAAT
This sequence comes from Sinocyclocheilus rhinocerous, assembly GCF_001515625.1. Taxonomy (NCBI): domain Eukaryota; kingdom Metazoa; phylum Chordata; class Actinopteri; order Cypriniformes; family Cyprinidae; genus Sinocyclocheilus; species Sinocyclocheilus rhinocerous. The sequence continues at coordinate 1,188,802 of NW_015667292.1, forward strand.
GGATTTTAGTGTCTAAGCAACTGCAACTGAAAAACCAGTTGTGATATGCTTTACTTGTCCAGTCAATGATAATGACCTTGTAATATGCAATAAGAATGTTAACCTCGGGTGAAATGACAAAACCCTCCTTACCACAATTAATTTAGGAAGAGTAATGTCCGAAAAGTGTGTAACATAGACCATAAGACACCAGGTTTACAACAACCCAGGGAGAAGAAATGACCCTGAGAGATCAAATTCACGAGTAAGAAGTCCTTTTGTTATCCATTCACTGGGTTTTACCCATTCACTGGGATTTAGGTTCAGTAATTAACTAATCCTATAAATAAGCCAGTTTTCAGTAATTATGTTAACAGAAAAATGTATCTGGAACTTGATCTGATCATATCATGCAGGTAAATTTTGGTTTAATCTCCAAAAGTAAGAGCAAGATTTAAAGTTGAACAGTCACTCATAAACATTCAGAGCAACACTTTCTGTCATTTTATTTAGAAGAACAAATATTGCACTTGACTATACAGCAACAGACAGGGATGTGCATTTGTGGAATACCCCAAGATCTCACTAAAATATAAATGTTGTTAAATCATACACTTGATTCCTGGATCATTCAGGGAGTTTATACAGAGCTGCATGAATCCTGAAACCAGTAATATTGTGATACCAGCCTCTGCATTTGAAAATAATAAATACATAGATTCAGTAATTAAATGGTTTAAATCAGTCATTTTCAAATTGGTTTTATGACATTGGGTCCAGACCTCAGGTTTGTCTTTGTGACGTGTGGAAAGGCAATGCAGTACACTCACGGCTGTTTAGCATTGAGCTGTAGATTTCCTGTTACATGTGTTATGAAACACCTGAGCAGATAAATCCCACAGAACTGGACTGAACTGCAAGTCAAAGGAAGGGGAGAGAGAGAAAAAATGTACGTGTACATATGTTATAATGTACGCTACTTATCACCTTATCTGTGAAAAGTGACTTCCTGTATTGACACACAAAGCAAATGCAACTGTTTCCAGAACTCCTAGCCTTATCTTATCAGCAAGCTGATAACCATCTGACCACATTAACATTTTTCATCTAACAGAGAGAACCTTCCTCGTTTCTATAAAATGACAGGTCAGATGCACTGATATATCTGTATAACAGGATTTATCTAATTGCTGGTGATCAAGAGTATCTCAGTTGCACACTCACATAAAACCAAAAGAAGTGACGAAGGATGAGTGTGCATTATAAACTCATCACTGCTCATATGCTCATCAGCAAGATGGCATGTGAAATATCTTATAACATTCCAATGACACCATCATTTTTGTAACAATCCATGATATGGCCGATGTAGCTGAAATGCAGACACCCACAGCAGTGTCATTTTCAGCAGCCATTACTCAATAAACATTTCTTATTAAGTTATTAGATTAATATTCTCTTTAGGTTGCATTGCTTAATATTTTTGTGGAAATCATGATGCATTCTTTTCAGGATTCTTTGATGAATGTAAAGCTTAAAAGAACAGCATTTATTTGAAATTTAATTAAAAAATATAAATATATTCTCTTTCATTGTTACTGCGATTTTTTTTTAACAATCTGCTGATTTGACACCTAGATAATGTTATTTAGCTGGCTAACATAAATGAGGTTTGTCAAAATTGACTTGTAGTAGTGTTTCAGCAAATGTGTTTTTTTTTATTAATGGAGTTACATTATGTCTCTATATTTTCCAGCTTGTTGCAAAAGTTTCTTTTTGTTGAACCCTGTTTATGTGTAAACTTTTCTTAATGCAAAATTATTATCATTATAACATAAAAATAAATTACAAAAGAGTGCGTGTCTGCATATCTCACCTTACTAGAAATGGCTGTGGGAAACACGTGCTGGTTTGATTTTTAATAAAGTCCCGAAGCTGTAGAATAAGAGCCAACAAAGTACCCTGTCGGGTTCTGTCTATTTTAATTACCACCAGCTAAAACATGATAGAGAGAAAAAAAGGTTATTTTTTAATATTCTATATATATAAATGCATTATTTCCAATGAAGAGAAAATAAACTCATGTGGGAACACAAAGAGGGATAAAGCTATATATATATAGCTATATATAAAAAATCTGACTTTGAATGGAATCCCAAAAAATCCCAAGTTTCAGGTGTTTTAGTTTATTTTGATGCTTTCTTTTGTCTGAGGCCCTCTGGTTGCAAACCACTGATCTAGACAGAGATGTTGATAAGAGCATATAGTACTCCATCGACCCCTGCTGGACAGTCACAGTAAGAGCATAAGAGACAAACTCACCACATAAGGTAAATTGAACTCCTCACACATCTCCACAGCAACTAAATCTGCCTTCTGCAGACCTGCACCTCCATCCACCAGCAAGAACGTCCTCACCAGACTAGAGACACATAAATGAGGAAATCAAAAAAGAAAAACGTACTCATTTAAATATAATGAGACAAGCTTTATAATTTACTTTTTTATAAACTCAACACAAGCATGCAAAAACAAATATCAGCATTGTGAACTAATAAAAAAAACAGCATCAACTTCAACCTACTTCTGACGATCTAGAAGGTACGGTTCAACCATCTCTACAAAGTCCCATGGGGCATTGTGTCCATACCCCGGCATGTCTACAAGAGTAAAGGCCTTTCCCACAGTGAAGAAATTCAGCTTTTTGGTGTGGCCCTGTGTGAAAATTAAGACTGAGAATTAGTCATTTCTGACCATGGAGGACTGAACGGCAGAGAACATCCATGACATACAGACTCACCGGAGTTTTAGAGACCCGCACATCTATATCCGGCGCAAGAGAGAACAAGGCACGGATGAGAGAAGATTTCCCCACATTACTTCTGCCCATAAAACACACCTGCAATACAAACAAGCACTCAAAACAAACTTGAGACACAGTTTAAAATGTCTAGTGCAGTGGTTCTCAACCAGAGGTCCGCAGGATGACTTCAAATTATTTAGAATGAATATTATCAATGTAATATTAATATATGAAAGCGATCTAAATGAATTAAAATGCTAAAATAAACATACAACCCAGATGTAAACTGAAATCATAATTCTTCCTCTCCCACTTTTTTGAATTCAGGTCAGTTTTGAGGCCACTGTATCATTTAATCAAGTGAAGATTATTAAAGACAATCTTATCTTACCTCTGGCTGTTTAAGAAGAGGTACATGGTCAAACCGGACCGCAGAAGTAGAGTAGTCGATACTATGTTTAGAGGAGGGAGTGAACAGTGTCTCTGCCTGACGGAGTTCCTCCAAGCTGGGATAAAAGATCTTGAATTCTTCCTGACTGACCTGTGAGGACAGGTGCTCCTCCAGACTGTTAAAAGCCTGACGCCTCTTCTCAGGGAGCACACACACATGTTTGATGGAGGCCAGCTGATGAACTCTCTGAGCCACCAAACCTGCTATATGTGTCTGTAGTAGAGGCAATGTCTTTGTCCTCAGCATTGTTAGATCAATTCTTTCAGGATGACACTTTTTGCTTGTTGAAGTCAGTTTTGGGATACACTGACTGATTCATGCATTATTCATGCAGTCATTGGGATGTTGAGTTCGCTTGCTTGATGGCTTCTGAAATGTTAATCTTTCCACTAAGATTTACTGAATCGAATATTATGATTCATGTCTATCCACTTGGATCCTGTGCTGTACACATACCGAAGCCAATCAGTCAGCATTTAAATCATTTTACAAATAGACATATGCATTCCGACAACTTTTAAGAAGTTGTAATCATAATACACAACAGTGAAACACACATTTAACATCTTACTGCAAGCCGGATATCATCTCAAGGTCTTAAATTCATTCGATTTAAAGTTTCTAAAAAATATTTTACAGCCCGAAATGCACCTGTTCGCTCAAAAGCACATTCATAAATACTATTACATCAGTGAAATAATATGTTTATGTCAACTACTGTTTAAGGAGAGTGCAAAAAAGGCGATTTATTGAGGCTAAACCGTGTAGTTACGCATGTTACATCTGAATCGACCCGGGGGAAACAGACAGAAGAACAAAGGTTCCGCCTTATACTGAAGACACACTGGAAAAGTGAACCCTAAAGACGAATTTTTACCAAACCTATATGTTTATTTCTCACTATGCTGCTATATGTTTATTGTGTATATATTGATTGTATATTGTGTTTATTGCCTTTTACAGCACTTTTACAGGGGTTTAAAGTGTATGTAAGCACACACTTTGGTTGCTAGATTGTAAAAATTGCAAACCCCAAAGAAATAATAGAAAATTAATAGAAATCGAATTTTTCTGAAGGTTTAGGCTATTTGTCTCTCAGTTTAATCTGTCAATTTATACGTGCTTTATTGGCATGACAAAAAAAACTATACATTTGCAAAGCAACGGCATAGGCTATACAAAATGTGTGAAAAGTAGTGTACAATGACATTAGTGCAAATACTTAATGTTTACAATGGAAAAAGTAGTGTAAAGTTAAATAATAAAATAAAAATAGAAATAGCCTAAAAGCTACAGTCTAATATTTGTGCAATTTGTGCTATTTGTACTGACATAAATCTGACCGTTAGAGGGCAGCAATGTCTAACAATTATAAAACGCATAATCAGAGTTTCTCTTTTCAGAACTTTATAAATTTTCAGTAGCCCACGTCTTGTTGCATTCTAAAGCACACCTAAAACAAATATTTCTTAATAATAATGATACTGACTCTTGAAAAAGTAATATTGTGTAGAATTCAATTGTTTATGCATGCATTTACAGTGCATGATTACATTCATAGAAATATACAGTGGGTACGGAAAGTATTCAGACCCCCTTAAATTTTTCACTCTTTGTTATATTGCAGCCATTTGCTAAAATAATTTAAGTTAATTTTTTTTCCTCATTAATGTACACACAGCACCCCATATTGACAGAAGAACACAGAATTGTTGACATTTTTGCAAATTTATTAAAAAAGAAAAACTGAAAAATGCTCAGTATTTAGTAGAAGCACCCGTTTGATCTAATACAGCCATGAGTCTTTTTGGGAAAGATGCAACAAGTTTTTCACACCTGGATTTGGGGATCCTCTGCCATTCCCTCTTGCAGATCCACTCCAGTTCTGTCAGGTTGGATGGTAAACGTTGGTGGAAAGCCATTTTTAGGTCTCTCCAGAGATGCTCAATTGGGTTTAAGTCAGGGATCTGGCTACATTAATGAGGGGAAAAAATTAACTTAAATGATTTTAGCAAATGGCTGCAATATAACAAAGAGTGAAAAATTTAAGGGGGTCTGAATACTTTCCGTACCCACTGTATAACAAACCTATTTCTTAATGTTACATCTCTGGAACTCAGCTAGGTTTATTGCTTGACTGAGTTCAGCAAGGTGTCACCCTGACAGTCACCCTGTCCGACCTTTCACTGCCAGAAAATGAATGGGTACAGTTGTGAATTTATCCCTAGTAAGAATGTGAGCTGTAATGGCCTTTAAATCAGTATAGGGCTGCTGTACATACCACAGACAGTTGAAGGGAGCATTTATGGGGACGGTTATTGCCCACTATCTAAAATATTTATAGAGCTGTAGGAAGAGGACATTAAAGCCGATCCTGGAACAACCTCCCATATCCTAATTCAACCATCAGCTATTACTGGATAAACCAGCATACTGACATGAGATCAGCCAGTATGAGCTGCATAACCTAGCATTTATAGCTTTCTTAAAAAAACCCAGACTGGAATAGCAACATAAATCAGAGAAAACTCACTTATATCTGTAAACTGTATTAAAGAAGGACTGATGACCTAAACTTAGCCATTCCTTATGAAGGCACAAACTGAATTTCCTTTCTCAACACTAAACCCAATGGGCAGACACACAGATCACATTGATGAAGAGAGAGATACTGTATGTGAAGTGTGAAAAAATGGATGGAAAGTCTAGTAGGCGGAGAAGAATTGATAAGCAGTTAAATGAGTTTGGAATTGAGCACAGGAGTGAATAATGAAAGAATCAGAATACTAAATGGAAATATGGAAAGAACTAGATGGATGCAGATCAGAGGCGGACAGTAACTAAATACATTTACTTGAGTATTGTACTTAAGTACACTTTTTGAGTATCTGATGTAATGTATTGTAAGTTGCTTTAGAGGTATTGCAAGTAGGCTATTACATACAACAATAATAAAACAGTGCATTGACATAAATAAGGAAATTTACTTTTGGTACTTAAGTACTTTTAAAAGCAAGTACTTCTGTACTTTTACTTAAGTAAAAATATGTCTTTACAACTTTTACTTGTAATGGTGTAATATTTGACCAGCAGTATCTGTACTTTCGCTTAAGTAATGGAGTTGAGTACTTTGTCCGCCTCTGATGCAGATATTAAGATGGAGATCCAGCGAAGTAAAAACAGATCGTCAGACAGCCTATATTTGAAATGGAATACTAGCATACATGCTGCTTACTGAATACAGTGCATTACATACTACTGCATATTACTGTTTTAAATACTATGTGAAATAGTGCTATAGGCAACCATAAGCATGAGTAGTGTAGTGAGTAGTGTCTATGATATAATCTTGAACATAAAAACTGTTATTTTGGATTTTTAATACAGTTCATAAAATGATCTGGCAGTCTAAATAAACATGGCTGAATTTGGAAAGCAAACTACTCTAGCCATATGATTTGACTTTTTGTTTCCGCTGTGACAAATTAACAGAATGTAATATCAGCTGCCATATAGAAATAGTAAGACCAGTATGCAGGCATGCTAATCAGAATTCAGACAATGAATCAAGAAAGAGACGTTCAAATTTGCAACTGATATTACTTATGGAAAACAAAGTTAAGCGTATGACATTGTGTAAAAAAGTATTCCACAAAGTTTTAATATTTATAGTTTTTATTAATGAATAAGACATAACTTTAGTTTATTTTTTTGTAATTTTGTCATGTTGTTATTGTCATTTTTATTTATTTATTTACATTACTATGTAGGTTTCATTAATTTTTATGCTTCCATTTAAACTTATTTCAGTTGGTAAGACAATATTTTTATTTTCATTTAGTTTTTCATCTAATATTGATATTTTGTTATGTTTCATTAAATGATTTAAATTATATAAAAATATATATTTTATTTTATTTCAGTTAAAAATGCATTTTATTTAATAGTTTTAGTTTTAGTTAATAGCCTAAAAATAACCCTGGTGTACATACTGTTTACTGCAAGAAATAGTATGAATAGTATGGTAGTACAGTACGCCATTCTAAGCATGTCTACAGAATTGACTGGTGAGACAGGGAGGTAATTTCTGCCACTCCTTATAGTTCATTTACATGCACAAGGTCAAACAGTTGATGGATGATCAAATGTCATGTGTCAATGGGATAAAATAATCCCTTAGTGATATACATACTGGAATAAGCTATTGTTTTTTCTCTGAACTGACCTCTTTGGGATCATTCCAGACTGGTGGAGATATTTTTGCTTGTAAATGCAACAGAAAAGCGCCAAAGAGATGCAGCTGCCGTACTCTCACACTCAGCATTTAATACCCCATCATGGAACAAGCACTTGTTAATGTGACATTGAGTGATGTCCACCCTGACCTCTCCTTCTCTCTCGTCTCATTTGCATGTTAAGCATCCTGCCTCCTTTCACTTCAGCACTGTGACCGACACACAAAGGGACGTCTGCCACCCTTAACGCCTCTGCTTCACCCCCGTTCTGCTCCGTCTCCTAATAATGAAGCCATACGCAGTTCATCTCAGATGACTTCACACAAATCAGAAGGGTCAATCGTTCAAACAGCTTAATAGACTGACAGAATGTAACTTATATCTGACACACAGGCTTTCACTGGCAATAAAAATGACATAGTGACACACAAGACAAAGACTCGGTCAACGCGATGAACACCTATAACACAACCTCACAAAGGAGCTTCTGCTCCAGCCACACACCCCGGGCGATGTCTGTGTCCTCTTTGTGTGTTTGTGATGAGAGGGAACATGGAGGAATATATTGAGGAAAAGCATCTAACCCGTATAACTACAAGGTGTTCAAAACTTGACCACAGTCTGGCTATGTTCAGAATGGAATAATGGTAAATACTGTGCAAACACACCACATTCTGCCTGCTATTTTTTTTTAATAGTATGCGAAACAGAACACATTCATATGCCTGTATTAACATTTTAAACAGCAGTATGCTAAATTGTAGATACATAACCTCATTGGGTATTGTTTAATGTAAGAAATGCTGTCTATTTATCATACTGGACACCATAAATATAGTAGCCTATTCTTAAATTCAGTTTTATTAATTACAGTTGAGAAGGATGTTGCATATTTTGGCTGAAAAAGCCTCCTATAAGGTGATTTGCTATAGTCTTCCAATACTACTACTATACTACTACTACTACTACTACTACTACTAATAACAACAACAACAACAACAACAACAACAACAACAACAATTTTCCAGCAGTCATTACTTTCTTTTCAGTAATTACAGCAGAAATGAGAAATGGACAGTGCTACTTTAATAGTTAAATACTTGAATTTGAATATGTCTAAATAGTTTTATTTCAGTTTTAGTTACTTCAACTTAAACTTAATTCAGTTGGCATGGCAACATTTCAACATTTTCTTTTATTTTCATCTAATGTACATATATTTTATTTCAAATATTTTTTTTATAGTTCTAGTTAATAACAACAGCACTGGAAAAAGAAGGCAAAGTTGAGCATGTCACATGTTTGATACAGTATTTTATGTTGTGCCTAATTTAATCCATGCATACAGAAAATTCTCAAACTGTGCATAGTAGGCTTATATGATATACTACAGAAAGAGTAAGAGTATGAACAGCCTACAGTCACAAATGACTGTAGCAAAGCCAAAGTCACCCTGCTTTAACAACACACACACTGACACACAATGCTGAGTGATGGAGCTTCAGAGAGACAGAAAGGAGTTGGTGTGTGTCCTTTGTTTTAGTCACAAGTCCTGAGTGTGAGGGAGTAGCTACGCTAGGAAAGCTGAACATATTCTCCGTGTTATGTATCTAAATGAAAAGAGAGAAACAAAGGGTGGAAAGGGGGTAGAAATAACTATTTGAAACATCAGCAAAATAAAATGAAGGTTCATCATCTCTCTGTCTCCCTCAGTCTTTTTAAGACATGGTAGCATAAATATTTTGGCAGGTGGTGTTTAGAGGGTATTAAAGCTCAGTGTTTGGGATATCAATCGGGAACTGTGTGCCAGGATCTGCAGAGAGAAAGGGAAGAGGAGAAAGAGAGAAAGAATGACCTTGAAGCAGGAGGTTTGACTCGAAAAATAAACTGCAGGAAGGAAATGCTTGAGAAAACAAATTTGGTGCCACCCAGGAACACTAAGTCTGTCCCACAATTACTTGCTAGAAAATCTAGAGATTCCTAACCTTTGTGAGTGTGAGTGTTGTGTATCCGGTCCATGAACTTCCGTCTGCTAGCCATCAGAGGTCACCCTTTCCATTTTCATTGACTCTCGCACTACACACTGTTGCATATCACCCCGGACTACATATCCCATCAGCCATTGCACTGATTGCACACAGCACTTATTGCACACAGCACTGATTGCACACAGCTGTCATCAATCACACATTCACTATAAATACACCCACTCAAACAACCATTCTGGGCCGAGTATTGTATGCGCTTATCGCCAGCAGTGATAGCTACTCTACAGAGCCCTCGTTAGCTTCCTAGCCTAGTCTTGCCTTGACTTGTCTGTTTTCTCGGTTTCTGATCTCGCCTGTTTTCCTGGATTTATCCCTTTAGTCTTGCCCCTTTTGATGGGTTATTGTTAAATTCATCCTCTAAACTGAACTTACAGTAAAACTTCCTGTCATATAGCATAATCAAAGTTTTATTGGCATGTCGGGCATTTACAGTATAGGCTATTATTTACAAAACTCGTCAAGGCTACATTTCCCAAAAGCATCGTAAGCCAGATGATGACAATGGTTCTTCAATCGATTTAGGCTTAAGATGCTTTTGGGAAACGCAGCCCTGAACGTTAAGTAAAGAGATCGAAATGAAGGTAAAAAAAAAAATCAAATACATAACAACGAATATAAAAATATTACCAATAATAATAATAATAACAATAAAATACATGGACTTACAAGACTTGTGGGATGGATAAAAAAAAATTCTTGTAGGCCTATTTTATTTTATGTACTTTATTTAACATTTATTCATAATAAACTTTATTCGAATGTTGTCTACATCGCGTGCAACACAGTCCCGTAGCCTAGGACTATGGTTAACACTTAAACCACCAGAGGTCGCTGTATACCTAAAAGCGCCAGCGGGTAAAATTTACCCATGCACATGACTGTTGTTTTGATATGGCTAAAAAACCTATGTCACCGTATTATGCCACTGTCTTCACAATGTCTAGAGTCATAAAATTGTTATTTTTTAGTCATCAACTATGTTTTTGTCCTGTTGTTTTAAGTTCACGGCTATTTTTAAGCAGGTTACACTAATCACTTTTCTTAATGGTGAATATAAACCAGCCTGCAATGACAACGAGAATTACAAGGAAATAAATACATATTTGGGTGGTGTAATATTATAATAAAATGTTTTAAGATAACCCATGTTTTTTAAATTACTAAAATACCCTAAATAGACTATAATAAGCCATAATAATTCCTTCATTCTTTATGACAAATAAGATAATGTGAATTACAGAATGTACAACGTTTTTCAAATGTATAAATTCTCACTACTCAATACTCATGAGTACTTTTAAAGGCTACTCTTTTACTCTTACTCAAGTAGTTTTTTGGACAAGTACTTTTACTCTACTCGCACTACATTTTTTGGAAGGTAATGGTACTTTTACTTGAGTATATTTTTGCAGTACTCTTTCCACCACTGCATTACACACAGAAACTGTATCTCTCAGGGACACAGGGATCTCTGTCTGAAACTCTAGTCCTCACATAGTAAAGTGCAAGAACATAAAAAATAAACCATTCCTGTCATTTACAGCTGGACCAAAGGACACTGCAGGTGATTTCTGGTACATACATACATATATATATATATATATATCCTTCAGAAAGCATTTAATATTCTGATTTGCTGCTCAAGAAACATTTCTTATTATCAGTGCTGAAAACTGTTGTGCTGCTTAATATTTTTCTTAAAACTGTGGTACTTTTTCAGGATTCTTTTGATGTTTTGAATAGAAAGTTAAAAACAACATTTATTTGAAATATAAATAATTTGTAACATTACAAATGCCAACATTACTGCCATTTTTGGTTAATTTAAAAGTAGGCCTATTAATATCTTTCATAAAAAAAGTAGTATCCAAAGTAATATCCACAATATTGCAGATTAATTGGCCTGGTCTGCATTTGTCTATTACTCATCTGGAGTTGTGTCTGTGAGAAGACATGCTGTAGAGATGAGAGATAGTGGTGAAAAGAGAGAATAATGCAGCTGACTTTGTTTAGAAAGGAAAGATTTGGACTGGAAGGAGCCCAAGTTAAAGTCTGATCGAGAACCTGTAATTACTGCTGTCAGAGAACAGCCTACAGTCACAAATGACTGTAGCAAAGCCAAAGTCACCCTGCTTTAACCACAACACACACTGACGCACAATGCCGAGTGATGGAGCTTCAGAGAGACAGAAAGGAGTTGGTGTATGTCACAAGACTTGTCCTGAGTATGAGGGAGTAGCTACGCTAGGCTTACCTTGTATTCCACACAAACGTACACGTCAAGGGCACCAAGAAGGACAAAACCCCTGCCACTCAAACACCCATCTCCATTTCTAATGCTCTGAGTCCTGTGGGCCCCGCTACTTTCAGACATTTTGGAGGTGACAATAAATGAGGCGATGTGAACCCGCACTGCTGTCCTTTGTGCTGGCTTGGGCTCTGACAACACACAGAATACTAACAATGTGTTTAATGGACACAGGAACATGTGGTGCCTCACCCCTGCTGCAGATGTCAGCGTGGGGCTTTTGTGTAGGGGACGGGGTATTAGAGCATGTGTGTGGGCTCAAGTCATCTGGACTCCAAAAAAGAGTGTTGTGTGTGTCCTAAAGTGTGATTAAAGTGCAAGAATCGAGTCTGAAGGCAAGAGTGTGAGCAGATGTGTGTAAAGCTCAGAGATGGAGGCCATCAAAAATAAATAAAACATTGTTGTGTTTATTAGTGGATTGACATGTTGACATTTGGCTCAATTTGGGCCAAGACTATCTGTTTGTCCAAACAATGGTAGACAGGGACAGGTGGAAAAATGGGAAGGAATGTTTGGAAATTATTTTTGCAATATAAAATACAATTTTTGGTTACACTTTATTTTAAGGTGTCCTTGTTAGGGTGTAGGCATTGAAGTACTGAGTAATATTAATTAACTACATGTACTTACTATATGGTTAGGGTTAGGATTAGGGTTTGGCTTACTTGCATGTAATTATGCATAATTACATGCAAGTAAGCCAAACCCTAATCCTAACCCTAACCATATAGTAAGTACATGTAACATGTATAACAAGGACACCTTAAAATAAAGTGTTACCCAAATATGTGACAATGTAGTCTTTCATTTTATGAATAAATTCAAATGTCTTAAATAAAAATTTTAAATGCACATGTAGCATTTAAAATGATTTAATTCTATTTTTTAGTATAACATTTTTTTATTTAATTTTAACATTGGTCATTTATCGGTTATCAGCCATAACATTAAAATAATTATCAACTTACCTGTATCGGTATTTTAATATTATTACATCTCTAATGTTAACAACAGAAATAGAATGCGGTTAATAACAATATAAAGCGTTTACATGCCTGTCTGAATTACCAACTTGTTTCTGTCTTTGTAAACCTTCACCTTAATGCTTTTTCCTTGAGATCCTGTGATTTCTCACTTAGCTATAGAAAGCATCCAAAACCGTCCATGAATATACCCCAGGGTGTTCGTTCTGCTCCTCTTGTCTTCACGTCTGTCCTAGACATGATGGGACGTTCCCTGTGGCCTCTGTCTTGTTAAGAGCTTTGATTGATTAAGGCAGTCTGGCAGTGCAGTGCAAGCCACCCCCCCACCATCACCTTTCCTCACACATTTTCACTTGCCGACCCATCTGCCCACCGTCGTCTTCTCTTCTCACCCCATTTCTCTTGTTTGCTCCGAGTGTAGGAGGGTCATTCATCTCTTGAGTTATGATAGGTCTTTTTTTGTTCATAATACCCCCCGCACAAGAAGTCAAGGTCTCATGATTTGTGAGTACCCTCCATCTGCAACTTTTGGCATTTGTCTCAATTGTGTGAATCAGTTCTTTGCTAAGGGTTTATAAAAGACAGAATAATTACAATGTTTCCACAAAAAAATAAAAAATAAAACTATATAAATACATAAAATAAAATGAAAAACACAAATAAATTAACTGTATGTCACACATTTACTTTTATTAATGTTTTTCTATAAGTAGTAAAATTACTACATGCAATAAAACCAAAAAAGATTTTTTTTTTAAAATTTAAACGAAATTACTAAAATTAAAATAAAATTAGATTAAATGAAAACTGAAAAGGCTGAAAAAATATAATAGTATATATATAATAATACTAAACACTGTTTGCTATTATGAATGATTATGACAGAGATTATGAATTCATGTTATTTAAGGAGAAAAGCATTTCTCTTAAAATCAGTTTTTTTTTTAAAGTTACCAAGATCTTTTAAAATGTAAATTTCTATGAAATAACTTTTTTTAGCTTCTAGGAAACAAGTTTATTAAGTTTCGTTTCTGACTTACTTGCTCTTTAATTGGAAATGCAAGTCAAATTAATTTCCTCATCAGATATGGGTTGTACTAATTCATGATACCGACAAACAATTATGCAAATTGTGCATGTGATTAGTGTAACAACAGTGCTTTAAATATATAATGAAGATAACAATTGACAGTTCCCATTGCCTCGTATTTTCGTATCCAGCAGGAGGCAGTAGAGTTCTTCATAAACACTTCCAATCTCCATCCCCCACAATTGAAGTCAACCCAGGAGATTAGCAGAGGCATTTCCCAAGCCAAGGCTTCATTTTACCACACTGCTAACGTCTACGGTGATACTCCCAGCAGGGGGCAGTAGAGTTCCACCGATCTCCTGGGATGCACAGTTTCCACAGTCGCCCCGAGTTGAGTTTTGGCCACGCTGCATGAGGTCCTCGGAGACTTGAGCCTCTAAAGCCTCCTTCTAAATCATGTCTCTGTATCCCTCCTTAACCCCAGCATGCTCCCAGAACAAGGCCTTGCTTTTCCAATTTGAGGGAATGCCATACAGCGAACGTGTGGGAGAGTGGAACTAAGCTAACCTTTCACTGTAGAGTAGGGCGCTGTCTGAATGTCAGAGGGCCAACGTGGGGACAGACAGAACATATTTCCCTAAAACAATGAATGGAAAGGATTTCACGAAATGGCCGCCGTCCAGGAAAGACACGGTGGGCGGCACTGGATGAGAGAAACATGGGAATTAAATCTTATGTTATTCAAAGAGCATCTGATATTTGTGCAGTGTAGGTCCAGTAAAGTCAGAGTCATGTATAAAAGTCATGGATGAGTGAATGCCAAACATCTGGAGCAGAAGGCGGCTGGCGAGAAACAGTTTTTGCATTCGGTTACAGTCTAAACACTGATCCGTGTGCCACTTATTATGGGTTATTTAGGAAATATTACACAAAAAGAGTGCTGAAGAAATGAACAATAACCTAGATTACTAAAGACTGTGAACATTTTGTTTATTGTTAGTTCAATTACTTAACAAATTGAACATTATTGTTAAGTGTTACCAACAATTCAGACAGATTAAAAAAAAAAAGTAAAACGTCCCAGTGCAGTTAATTGGACTAAATAGCAGCACTCTAGAATGACGCTTGATCAATCAGATTAGAGGACTGCTTAGAGTCCAGCAGTTAGGTTCCATAAGTAAAAATCCCATTCATTTTCTCCATAGGGAAACTGATTTTTACTTGCAAACCTTTAAAGACATGCCTACTGTGAGCTACGAAGTTGTTAACTGATGGTATATGCTTTTGTTAAAGTCAACAGCCTACATTATTGCATATATTTTAAATAATCAATTTTTTTTATTTTATATTTTTAAACTTTTTAAACTTAATATTTTTTTTATGTTTAAAATAAAAAATAATAAATCCCGCACCGTATTTATTAACTAACAACATTTTGGTTCATGAGGAATATAAAAACAATTCCAACAATCCAAAAATATTTTGATACATTTGCAAGTGCAGATAGTGTGCAGGATTTATTCTTTTTTTAAAAAAATTTTTATTTGACCTTTTTTTGGGTTGTTTTTCCTATGCACCTATCAATTACGTACAGGTTTGCAAGGGTGATTGTTGATTGTTAAATATTCATGTTTAACAATGAAATTGCTGGTGAAAACTACATTACCCATGATTCTTCAAGAAATCTCTGCTAATCACAGAATGGTGACAAGCAAATTGCAACAATTCCAAAAGAAAACTCTTGCACCCAACTACTCCCATATAATAAACATTTAAATCAATAGTTTTATATTTGTCCATCTTTTTTAATTTGTCATTCATAGCGCATTAAGGGATTGTAGTTCTTTCTCACATTAATCAAGTACACAGTCTTTTTTTTCACCTTTTTTTTCTTCTGTTTTTAATGTTATGATTCACCTTGTAACTGCTAGTTAGGTTCATGGGAACCCTTTTATGAACACTTTTTTAAAATCCCTATGGGAAAAGTACTTCTGGTACCAAGGTTGCTGAAAAGATGGGCAAGCACTGTCAGTGGTGGTCATACTACACTTGGAACATGGAAAATAAATCTACTTCAGTTTCTAATCAATAGTGAATCACAATATTGTAAAAAATGGTAAAATAACAGATGCGTTTAAAATGTGAAAATAAAGAGTCTACTCAATTGTGCAACAACATGCATCTTTTGAATTTAAATCTAAGTTTGAACATTCACATCCTTTATTGGTCACACATCTTCTCATCATATGAACTTGCATTGGCCATAACGTTTTGCATGTTTATGAATGGAAGTCAATGCAGTGCAAAGGCTAGTGCGACTGCAGCTTTAAGTTCGATAAATCAAAAATGAATATAGATAAATTCCAGAAACTGTTCACAGCTGGCTCTGCAGAATCTGTATATACTGTGAAAGTGTCTCAAGAGAAGGGAAAATGTGAGGCAACGTTTTGATTAATGAGATCATGGCGAGAGCGGTGAAATACTGATGGGAATGGATGAGAGGGCTATTAAACACTGCGTCTCTGGAGTCGAGAGTCATAGCTCCACAGAGCTGATCTCTGAAAGGAGATCAGGTCAGGGGAAATGCATGTGAGAGAGTTCCACACCATGTCCCGGGGGAGGCGACGTGGATGTTAAGTGGGATAGCCTGTGCAGGAGATCTAGGCAAGGCAAGGCAAGGCAAGTTTATTTGTATAGCACATTTCATACACAATGGTAATTCAAAGTGCTTTACATAAAAGAAAAGAAAAAAAAAATAATCACAACAATAAAACAAGGAATTTAAAAACATTGAAAATGATTAAAACAATTGATTTAAGAAGTTTAAAATGAATTTAAGAAAACGATTATACATAGAATATAGTGCAATCAGTTCGGACATCGCACAGTGCTCATTCAATGAATGCACAGCTAAACAGATGAGTTTTGAGTCTGCATTTAAATGTGACTAATGTTTTAGCACATCTGATCTCTTCTGGAAGCTGATTCCAACTGCGGGCGGCATAATAACTAAAAGCAGACTCCCCTTGTTTTGTGTGAACCCTTGGTATTTCTAACTGACTTGATCCTAATGATCTGAGTGGTCTGTTAGGTTTATATTCAGTGAGCCTATCTGCAATGTATTTAGGTCCTATGTCATTGAGTGATTTATAAACGAGTTAAAGTACTTTAAAATCAATCCTAAATATAACTGGAAGCCAGTGTAAGGAGCTGAGGACTGGTGTGATATGCTCAGATTTTCTGGTTCTAGTTAGAATTCTGGCAGCAGCGTTCTGGATGAGCTGCGGCTGTCTAATGGTCTTCTTGGGAAGGCCGGTGAGGAGACCATTACAATAGTCCACCCTGCTAGTGATAAAGGCATGAACAAGTTTCTCCAAGTCTTGACTGGAAACAAAACATCTAATTCTTGCAATGTTTTTGAGATGATAGTATGCTGATTTAGTTACTGCTTTGACATGACTACTGAAACTAAGGTCTGTCTCCAGAATCACACCAAGATTCCTGACTAGGTGGATCTGGTTTGCCTGGGTCTGTCCTACACTTTGTCCTCCTCCTCAGTCAAGCTCTCTGGGGTTGAGGAGGGATGGGGGGCGAGAGAAAAGAATTCCGGCCCATGGGAGGCTCAGCCATGCCGGAGTAAATCTGCCCTGATCCAACGGCTGTGTGTAGCTACAATCTATATCTCTTGAGTTCAGTCCAGATTCCACAAAAGACTGAAGACGAACAAGACTGGAAGGGAGAAAGAGAGAAACTGAAGAAAAAAGAAGAGAGGAGAGAGTGGTGGAGTGCTTATGAGAGAGCGGGAGACTTAGAGAGGGTGAGACAGATTAGTTGGTACTTTGCTCTGAATTCAGATCAGTCTGGCATGAGCGAGACCCAGCTGATGTGAGAACAGTGAACATGAGGCTGAGCTGATGGATACTGTATCTAACTGAGCACAACCCAGCACACAAACACGCATACTGGTTTCATTGTTTTCTGTAGGCTTAATGGATTTTATACTGTAAAAACGGTATTTTCTGTTCCCTTACCCTAAACCTACCCCTCACACAAAACTACTGGCATTTTTTTAAAGACCATTCTGTATGATTTATAAGCTTGTTTCCTCATGTAGACCAAAACAATGTCCCCACAAGGTCAAAAATTAGTGGTATTACTATCCTTGTGGGCACACCAGGTACACACACACACACACACACACACACACACACACACACATTGTACAGAGCCTCTCAATCTAGAATTCATCATCGTGCCTAAATTAATCCAGTTTAGTTAATGAGAGTATGTTAGTCTATACAGTATACACACATTTTAGACTATATATGTTTCTTATGATCTTAAAGACCTTCCTAAATGCTTAAGCTCAAAAGCTTGGATTTTTTTCCAAAACTGAAATTTGAATTGTTGTTGTTAGTATTTTTAACGAAAAAGCTGGACCAGGGAGAGAAAGAAATGCAGCCAACAAGTTCAAACGTACATGGAAGCTCCATCCAAGACTCTTAGAAAAGCTTCTCAAGTGGACATCTTTACTTCTTAAATTAAAAAAAAATTATGTTGATAATGAACAATCATTCAGAAATGATGCTCAGACAAAATAAATAATTTAGATATGGACATGAATGAAAATGATGGTAACTTGTAGTTCAGCAAGTGAATCAGATATTAAGTAATAGCTCTGATCCATAATTCAGTTCAGTGAAGGATTCAAACCAAAAGATTCAAACTGGCAGAGTAATTTATAATTCAAAACTTTTTTAACAAATCAATAAAAGAACCGGCAGAGTAATTTATGTGTTACATGGGCTGCACTGTATGTTGCTGATCATAAGAGTCATTAGCGGCGAGAGCTAAATTGGGCGCAATGTGTGCTTTTGATTCACTAAAAAGAACTGACTCATAATTTGTTCATGATTCAGGCTACAATAGTTACACTGCATGTTTGTTTATGTGTGCAGCCCACAGTGCCAACTCGCCATTAAAACTCATTCTTTTGGCATTATTTTGTGTCTTTTTATTTGATCATGTTCAGTTGAGACTACAACCCACATTTTCAGGTAAAATATGACTTTGTTATTTCTATTTTGATCATTCTAAAATGTGCAAATGAATACTACTACTACTACTAAAGTATGAGTACGAATGTGTCCAAAATTGGACTTATACTTGTATACTATACTTTTGAAGTATACTATACTACAATTTTCTGAAGTATCCTGTGAAAACAACAGCAAATTCATGTATTTTTACATTACATATTTAATGGATTAGTAACACTTTTGTGGAGTTCATAGACTGATATGCCAGCTGGGAATTACAGGAAGAGAGATGTAGGGTTTTGTGTGTGGGATTGAAGCAGGAAGCTCTAAACCATCAGCTCGGGTAAGTTGTCAAATTCACTTTTGAATGCTAAATTATAATTTTTGAATGCTAAATCATAAAATTAACTCTGTCCTTCGTCTTAACCAAAACCCCAGTAATTAAATCCAACATTAACCAAGGCAATATTGCAATATGTCTGCCAAAAACGTCATTGCAGGTTCCCCCAAGTGTGGCTGCTGAGGTCTTTGAACCCTGGCCCAGGATAAACACTCTCCAGTATTACATCTGGATTTTAGAGCCATGCTTTTAGGACTTGGAAGCGAGGGTGCTAGGTGGTTCCCTGGCAGCTCCAACGGGGAGCTGACTCACATGGCTGGCAAAGTCCTGGGGTTTCTCAAGCAAGCCTTCAGAATTCAAGCCAGTGGAAAGAGCTAAACCCTCCTCAAGCCTCCCATGCCTTCAAGAGGGAACAAATCTTTTGAAAACACAGCCAACTCGATTTGTAGGTTTTTTTTTTTTTTTGGTCAGATGTCCCTAGCCAAGACAATGACATGACAGACTTGTTCTCTTCAGAGAGTAAAAGTTATAAGCAGAAAATTAAGTGGCGGTTTTGTGGCCACTGGAGACCCACGATCTGAAATGTTTATCTGGAAGGAACACCGGAGACTTACTAAGAAATACTGGCTGGTGATGTTCTTAAAACTCATTACTCCTTAGAACTTGAAATGATGAAATAACATGCATTATGTGGCGTCTACATCAGCTCATTACCAGCGTCTTCTCCTCCTTGAATTTTATCCCTCCAGCTCTGTTTCTCACTTTGTGACAGAAGGATCCTCAAATGACACATTTTCATAATCAGATCAGCTTATCAACTCAGGCAACTGTGCAGGCACTTTATGATGGGACCAAGGTTATATGTGTGAATCCAGAGAAGACAATTTCCAAGTGTGTTATATCTTTATATATTACTTTATATAGTTTTCTGGTCCTGGATGCTAAGCACCACCTGTGCTAAAATACACCAGACGTCACACTATATATCACAACACAGCACTCACAGAGGCCAAATAACCTTAGTTAACATGTCAAGGACTATCTAGTGGAAGGATGGCACTTAATGAATTTGCTTAATAAAATAAGGCACTTAATAAAAACAGTACTCAATCATAAAAACGTTTAGGCAAAGTTCTTTCAAGCATTATTCATATGGATTAAGTAGGATTTGAGAAGGGTACATGGTTCAATCACATAGAGGGTGTTCAGTTCACTGCTATATCCCTTGATGCTGAGAAGGATTTTGATTGGTTGGACTTTTTAGCTGCATTATTGACTTAATCTGGTTTTGGACCCAGTGGATAAAGGTTATATGGTAATCCAACAGCAGCCGTAATAACCACTGGTCTTATATCACCATATAATGCACTGACATATGGATCTAAGTAGGGCTGGCCGTTTTCTCCAGTCTTTATTTCATTGCCCTTCAGTCTCTTGCTCCTTTAGAGCTGACTGTAAAATAAATGGTATAACAAACTAGTGATGTATGCAAAAAATATTTTGTTAATTCACAAAGCATCAATAAAGGTTGCTGATCTATAGTAGCCCCAAAAGGTACACTCTAAAAAATATTGTTTGGACGCAACAAAAAAAATTAACGCAACAGTTTGCATCATTTTTTTTGAGTTAAGGCAACTTCTTCTGAAATTAAGTTCAACTAGCAAACTATATTGTGCTATATATACTTAAAAAATTGTGTTAAAACTAACAATTATTAAGTTAAATACTTAAGTTGTTTTTTCACATTGTTTTAAATTTGGTTCAATCATGGACACTGGTTACAATAACTACTAAAATATCATTTTTTGATGAAACACTTAATTCTGCCAGGAAACCAATTTTTTAGCATTTTCAACCAAATACCTTCTGATTGAAACAGCATATAAGACAATGTCTAGTGAGTCTGTTCTCAACCTAAGCAAATGCTCTACTCTTCAGCACAATGGTAATCTCATAAAAACCACCAACATAACAGAAAGCGTTCCCTTTGGTTGGGCACTTTGAACTTGGCTTACGTTACTATAGTTTCTTTTCTGTTAATGCAATAATGCATTGTGAAGTCAGAGTTATTTGAATTCAAGGGAAGAAAAGTACTAAATAAGTTACTTTTAGAAGGTAATTTATCTTCTAATTAGAGCATTAGTGCATTTATTGTGTGTGTTTATTAAAGAACGTTATCAAATTTATATTTTCATAAATATCTTGAGATGATTTTAATTGGGTTTATATAATCCTGTGGCAACAGATCCACTGAATTATTTTTTTAGAGTGTATGTGGACACAGCCAATATGCTGGTCTATGAGGTGCATGCTAATAAGCAACTAATTAATAGTGAGAAATGGTCTCTAAAGTGTTACTAAGAAATCTAGCATAAGCACATTTTTCAAGCAAAACATTTCACAAAATTAAGGTTGTTAGGTATCAAAATGCCAAACAATAAATACATTGTTCAAACTGAAGGCCTTGGACACTTTCTGGTTGTCATTTATAAGACTGACTGAAGTGACCAAATACTTTCTTATTATATTGTTATGAATTTAATACATATGTAGTATCATATATTATATCAGGCTATAAAAATAACTGTCAGAAGCTATACATTCTCAAGAGGTACTCTGAATATGGTGATGCAGTTCAGTTTTAAACGAATTATTAATGAGATGAAGTACTTAGAAAAATATGCCCAGACATAAGGGATATCCCTTATGTCTTAACTTGTCCTCTTCCCTTTATTAAACTAATATAAAAAGATGAAAAAGGAAAGAAAAAAAACCAGCCCAATTTCAGGGGGAAGCTTAATTTTTTTCATTTATGATACTGCCACTGTCCATCCCACCAAATAATATAATGAGCTTATTGGGAGGTATCTCTGGGAAAAGAAAAGACCAAAAATTAATTCACATAAAATGTGTTTCTTGAGAGGAAAGGGGGTCTTTTGGAGGCTTTAGAAATAGCCAACTTTCCAGATTTTGGTGAAAAACTGACATGGATCTTGACTGAGTAGCATCAAAGAGAGGTCCAACTTAACCATTTTATGCTGTTTAAGTTCTACAGGAGACGCAGAAAGATGCAAACAAACTCATTTCCGGGGAGGTATGGAACCAGATTCATAATTGTAGGCATTTAACAATGCCAACATCACTATATATTACACTATGTATGACTTTTGCACAATCCCAAAATATTGATTGTAAGAAGAAAACAATATAGTGGAGAGAACAGATCAGTGATCTATATGGTGAATATATAATTGCTGAAGGGGTTGCAAGCACTCCACTCTTAATTTTGGCTATATTCCCATACCTTATAGCTCAAGTAATACATGATAATCGTGGCATTAGAATTAGGTCAGATTAATCACAAATATTCCAGAGATTGTGTTTCAGCCCATCTACATTCGACATTAATTAAGGATATTCATTTTACTGGAGTATCACTCTGGCCAGGGTTCAAGAGCTGCATTACCATTCCATTCTGTCATGTGACCGATGTCTGTGACATCATCAGGAGAACTGGAACGTTTGATCCACCCCTTGTCATTGTGATGATAATGAAGGCGGAGCGTGTCATCACTCCCTCCTTTGTTAATATTATTCATGACATTTTCTGAGAGTTACACATTTCTCCATCTATAAATGATTTCCCACATTCCCTCCAGATCTGTCTCTGTTGACTTTTATCACAATATAGAGACAGTATTGAAAGCCATATGTGAAAATCAGTTAACGCACCGTTCAGAATTAAGGTCGGGGAAAAAATTGTTCTTTAAAAGTTTACCCAACCCCCCTGGAGTTGTGAGTGGTTTGCTCTGGGGGAAGCTCAGTCATGAGTGAATGACAAACCCTGGACAGCTCCATTAGGAAAACAGATGGTGGGGGAGTGGAAAAAAGGCTATGTAACAAATGTAATATTGTTTGAATGCAGGAGGCTGCAGGACCTGCTCACAGCTTGAGCGCTTGGCTAGAACTCAAACCATCCGTTTTGGCCAGCGAGCGGCCGGCGGACGGTCGGTCGGTAACCAGCCGAGGCACAGGATGACTCTCACGGTCAGTAGCCGACTTCTCCACGTCACGCATCAGGTAGTTATCTCCACAGCGCTCGTGAAGTGAGACCGTGCCTGGCCAGCTGTCTTTGAGGCCACACAAAAGAGGAGGAATGCTAGTGAGAGGAGAAATATTCCTTCTGGCACTGCCTTCATTTAAATCAGCTTGTCAGAGATGACAGCTGATGGAGGTTAGTGCTCATTTCCCTTGTGTCCTTTTTCATCTTTTTAACTGGAGAAATACAGTTTTGGTCTCCTACATCCATCTATTCCTGAGGCTATTTACCTCAGGCGCTGTCCTATCAATTCCCTAGCATGTCAAACAACAATTGTGTCATCATTTACTCATCCTCATGTTGTTCCAAATTTGTATGACTTGATTTCTTATGTGGAACACAAAAGAAGATGCTTTGAAAAATGTCTCTTTGTTTTTACTTAGTCAATGAGGTCCATTGGGGTTGTTTTGGACCACACTGACTTTCATTTATGGACAAAAACAGCTTAAATGTTCTTCAGAATAGCTTATTTTGTATTCCACAAAAGATAGGTTTGGAATGACGTGACAGTGAGTAAATGACGGCAGAATTTCCATTGTTGGATGAAGTATCCGTTTAAGAGACAAAATACGGGAGAAAATACAACTAGAACTTTGAGACTGTAGGCCATTCATCTCCTTATTTCATTAGTATTTTAACCCCAGCTTTAACCCCAACCATTTCAAAAGCATAGAGTCAAATGATCCCGAAGTGTTCCCCCCCCTCATGGGAAGATGTATTTCAGTGGGTCATGCTGTTATTGCAAATGTCACCCAACTACGCCGAATGGGCTCGCATCTGCGATTCATTAGTCAAAACGAAGCACAAGATCACTCTACATAAACACACCCTGATTAATACCGAGAGTGTTGGCGTGTGACAGGATAAGACAGGGTACGGAGAGAGAGACACAATTACACGCTCTTACAGTCTAGACATTTTCAGAGAGAAACAACGGCAGCATACCCTAAAATACTAATAAGGTTATATTTGTGCTTTAAAAACAAGACCGAGGCCAAGTCCTGGCTCTCATTAGATACTCTGACTGTGTGAAGGAGAATAAGGACAGAGCCACAGATAACAGCGCCAGGAGAAATCCAGCCAAGTCCTTCAAAACTGGCCCAGCGAGCACGAGACACCTCGCCGGCTCACAACATCCAAAAATATGCCCACGTATTTGTGTTTAATCATCTTCTACACGGATCCCAAAGGAAACATCGAGTGACATTTAACGCATCATCAGAAACAATCAAAACGCACTACGTTCATTAGATTGAAGAGCAATAACTCTGAAATAAAGGAAAGTCACTGCCATCAGAATGAAACTGCCACCCCAAAATTGCGACTGGACCTTAAGTGCCTCTCTGTGCTATTTTTAGCATTCTAGAGTTCTTGGAAAAAGTGGTCACTCAAGTAAAGGCTGCAGTGCCCAATGCCAAACTCAAAATGGCCAAGCAAAACCGCTCTGGGGTCCGTGGAGGTTTTTTGTTGGCCTTAACGTGGTTTGACTCAAACCAACCCCATTAGTGGTCTCAACTGAGCTGTGTCGACTTCCTACATCACGTTACATTGGACCTCACTTGGGACTGTAGGGGAAAAATCATAAGACATACCCATTAGGAAATCAATGAAATATAATGGGGCGATGAAAAATCGGCACCTCCTCTCAAATGAAATGAAACGGATACAGACTCAAAACTGGTTTACCGATCCATCTCTGTCTTCCTCTCACTTCTTTTCTCATCGGTCAGACTGTGTGTGTGAATTGATTTGTGCCCTCTGAAAAGCCAGGCTTGTATTCTAAGTGGTATCTTGTACCATTACAGCTTGGCACCCTGTGTGGAGGAAACGAGGGTGATCAGAGCTGTAGACCCTGCCACTGTCCTCCATCAGCTTTAATGACAGCCTCACTGACATCCAAGACTCTTAGAAAATGACAGCCGCAAGAGAAGGAAACTATATATATGAATACACCACGTTACAGTGAGGAAGATTTGTGCAGGTTATTTTTCTCAAATTACCTCTCAGGCCGTCAGATCAATGAATGCCAACGCAATCCTTGGAAAGAGTTGGCGGTATCATATTATGAACTTCATCTAAGACGCTAGTGATTCTTGTTCATTTTCTGCAGAAGTGTTCTGCTTGTTTTGAGCACAAATCTAACAAACTTTATGCTTAATAAAAATGGTGAAATATGTCAAAATGACAAAAAGAAAAAAGAAAAGAAAAGAAAAATGCAGCAATATTTATTTATTTATCAAATAAAACAAATTCAATACCATTATGACCAGACTTAATGTAAAATAAAATAAAAATAAATAAATAAATAAATAATAGCATAGTAGATGTACTATCATATTAGTTAGTGACTATACATATGCCATGAGCATGCAAATAAAATACAGGAACAAAATGACTGATATAACTGTACAGTTGGTACTATGGAGAGCACTGATGGCATCAAAAGGTAATTCAGTGGTCCTTTAGTTACATGCTACTCCAAAGTATTTCAAACAATAAAAAAAAAAATAAAATTCTGATTTATCTAGAGTGCAATTCCATGTAAGAAAACAAAGTAAAAAGGAAAACCACATATTTCCACAATGTATCCTTTAAATCAACTTGGACTTGACACAGCTCCATTTTTATAAGTTTATTTTCGGTCTGAAAATATATTCTCCATTTCTACATAAATGGTAAACATCTATTGTGCTTATAATCTAGTGTTCCAGTTGTGCTTATAGCCTAGTGCTCAGTGACTTCAACTAAGTATCTCACCTTGTTTTATTTGCCTCCAGCAACATCTCACATTGGAAAGAGACTCTTGTTCACAAACACACCAGAGTGTTAATGAGTTCCTGAAATCACTACCTAAGACCCGAGGCTGGGCTTGAAGAGGCTGACAGGTACAATGATGGAAACCAGGTGTGTGTATGTGTGTGTTTGAGAGGGTCTTAAAAATTGACTTTGAATGACTGACTGTGGCTATCCACAAAAAATATATTTTCTTTAAAACATGTTAGTTTAGATTATGTATTTGTTTTAAACACTGAATATTCAGATAAAGAGTTAATGATAAAGATTACAGGATTCTTATGAGATTGAGTGGGCAGAAGCCTTTGGCTGTATACGTTTCTAGTGAAGGTCATACCCATTAGTTTGACCTTTGACCTGCAGTGCCTTACAGTGCTACAGCATAATTATTCTCTGACTGGGCTGGAAGGTATTCAGTTGACCTTCTCAAGAGAATCTGGACAGATAAACAAAAGAACCTGCTCATTTTTCCGGTGGAAAGATTATACATGGCACATACACACACATGGGATTTCTTTATGCTATGCTTTTATGTTACACATGTGTACATGTTTGTCTAAAAGTATCTGGCAAAGAGAGAGAGAGAGAGCCAAAGAGGGCAAAATGTCAGTGCCTCTGTCTTTCTATTTACAATACAGCTTGTCCCTTGTTTTCATTTCTGTAATCAGACCTGCATTAATTCTGAATTGCCTGTGTTGCCACTGCTGGAAGCTACATGACCTCTAACCTCAGGAACTGTCTTACTGTTTACTGTTGACCAATTAAGACTGTCTGCCAATCAATAAAGAGCAAAAAAGTGTCCAAAAGACAACTTAAGAGCAAAGTTCCTAGGTTATTACTAGAGTGAGCTCCTGACACAAACCTCAAGATTGTATAGATAGAAATGCAATTATAATTATATATTTATTTCTATACAACAAAATTATCAATTAAAATGTAAAATGGACTATTTTATCCAATAGTTTTTTAGTCCTTAAGTGGAACGAAATGAAACAGATTTAGCTCCATGATAGATGCTTCAGGTATATCTGACTCAAGCTAAGTAGGACTATTACATAATTAGCTTAGCAACATGCTAGCAGCAAACCAGAGCCCCTTTCCCCATTTCAAGATGTTTAGCATGATATATTAATTTCTGAGAGAGGTAAATTTAGAGTTTGCGACAAAAAGGTTTCATTCACCACTAGAAAATGGGAAAATTAGACTATTAATTTGATTGCCTTTTTTTTTTTAAATGACCAATGTAGAAATCAAAAACCTTTATAACAAAACAGAGAAAAGTACTGCAGAGAGGGCTAATTATGACATCATCGCTTATAATTATGACATCATCGCTTGTGGGCGGGCCCCCCGTCTCATAGTTCACAGGGCATTCTATGGTCTCTGCAGGAAAGCTTTTCTCCAGTCCAATTCCTACAGACTGATCATATAATACACATGCACATGACCTCACCATTTTCACAAATTTTCGCATTTTCGTAGTGTACACTGATAACAATAATGGTATCATTTTTAAATACTTGTGCTTTGAAACCCATTTTCAAAACTTTACGTTTTAAGTAGTAAGGTTTAAGTTTAAGTAAGGACATCTCACTTTGAAAGTGTCAAAGGAAGCAATAAAATATCATTTTGCAGAAATGTCACAACAGGCATGTTTTCCAGGGGCCAGGGTTAAAGAAATAACTGACAGTACAAAACTGAAGCATTATGAAATAATATCATATATAAACCACATTTCAGAGGATGTCAACACGAGCTCGAGGGAGATAAAACACTGTTCGAGTTCAACAGGGAGGCAGCATCTCTTTTACAAAAATTAGCATTGCAAAGACAATTTAATCTCATGTTCCATAATATATATTTTTTATTTTTGTATAGTTGATTATTTTCTCATCCAGCTTTAAGGAGGTGCACGCCTATTCTGAGAAAACGCCGCTGGGCACATACTTTCAAGCACCACAGCCGTGCTGCAGGGCTGCCTGAGGTACCTGAACTCACATAATGGCAAATCGGTTTCATCCTGACCACTTGAGTGAGGTGAGTTTAGGGCATAATTGCTGGGCCAGAGAGAAAAAGAAACAGGGAACTTGAGAGAAAGAGACAGAAAAAGGAATGCAACAAGCGGAAAAATAGGTGTGACATATTGTAGAGAGAAAAAGGTGTATGAAATAGGTGGGTGAGAGTAATGGATTGTGAGGAAAAAAGGACAGTAATAGAAAAGGCTTGCTTTGTGAGCTAATCCACTGTTCTCCTCCTGCTCTTGTGCTGATGTGTGTTATCCAGGCAGACGCACCATAGCATGAAAGACACACCATAGCATGAAAGACACACACGCACACTTTGAACGCGTAGCTGAGACAGCGGCACTGATGCGAATAGCACCGTTTAATCAGATTTCTAATACACCTGCATTGGCCGGATTTGCAGAATTATCTAGCACTAGGTCACTATGTGTGGCTGTGTGTGTATGAGAAACAGATGCTTCCAAGGAGCAAGGCAGTCGCTATGGCCAGTATCAGAGCAGACTCCTCATTCACACAGATACACAGAGCTGAGGGAAACACTTCTAGACCTTGGATGTATGTGGGGCTTTTTGCAGATAGATTCATTCACACACCACCTTTATGCCGATTTTTCACTCGCCGACAGGTTTTGCGAAATCGCAGACAAATGCCCGAAATCGGAGGCAAATCGGTGACAATCACGCAGTGTGAATGATCAAAGACGCGATCTGAGGGAATCGCCGACATGTCGCCGACGCCCGCAAAATATTTGGCATGCTAAATATCTGGAGCTGTCGGCGATTCACAATCACGCTGTGTGAAATGAGTTCTGACTGAAAAACACATCGGCGATGACCTACAGCCAATGAGAGACCAAGATACAGGGCAGAGGGAAGTTCGGGGAGGAGTTAGGCTATAGACCAGAATATCAGTATTTTTATAGATATATGAACAATTATATCATACAGAAACAAGCACAAACATTTGCTTGATCAGCCACAACATCAGCATAACAGTTACTGCAAAATTATTTACCTCCAACTCTCTTTGCAGAACACCCAATCCCTGTTCCTATTAGCAACATGTTCCTGCATCTCCCTCCTGCATAATCTGTTTTTCTTTTTCTCCTTGTAGCTGGAAATCAGCTCACAGACAATTTGCGGGCTATATATATATTTTTAAATAATTCCAGTCTCGCTCAAAAACTCCGGTCTGACGCACGCGGGTTCTCGCGTTATTTCTTCTTGCGTGTGTTTTGTTGTGAAACGTAGTTTGCGGACCAGACAGAGCTGTCTGCGATTGTTCCTATTGTGAAGTCATGCAATGTGAAACCCCCTGTCGCCGATCCATCGTGCAATGTGAACACAGCAGCAACTGAATGCTACCCCAGATAGTCACGCAGTGTGAAAACAATGGCGATCCGACGAGTTTGAAAATCGTGCAGTGTGAACTCGGCATGATTGTTCCTATTGTGAAGTCATGCAATGTGAAACCCCCTGTCGCCGATCCATCGTGCAATGTGAACACAGCAGCAACTGAATGCTACCCCAGATAGTCACGCAGTGTGAAAACAATGGCGATCCTACGAGTTTGAAAATCATGCAGTGTGAACTCGGCATTAGAGTAGATGTCATCCCTGGCTCCATCAAATGTGTTGATAGCAGGAAGGAGGAAGGAATTTGTTCTTCATATATTCACCTTGAAATGTTCTCCTACAGAGTGGCTTCATTTTCATCTATGTTCACACAGCTGTTCACATCTGTGCTTCTGCTAAAAACAAGACAGAGAATGTAGAATTATTTCAGGTCTGATGAATGTGTACACAAACAAAGTAAACATACATCTTGTGTGATCATCTTTTAACTCAGAATGCATGTGTTTTGTTTGACACCACTTATACCAAGAATTTGGCTTATATTTGTCAAACTTATAATGTTAGGGCTGCACTCTTGACAATTAGTTGCTGCTTTTAAAGGATTAGTTCACTTCCAGAATAAAAATTTCCTAATTTACTCACCCCTATTTCATCCAAGATGTTCATGTCTTTCTTTCTTCAGTCGCAAAGAAATTAAGTTTTTTGAGGAAAACATTCCAGGATTTTTCTCCATATAGTGGACTTCAATGGGAGCCGACGGGGTTGAAGGTCCAAATTGCGGTTTCAATGCAGCTTCAAAGGGCTCAATCCCAGCCGAGGAATAAGGGTCTTATCTAGCAAAACCATCAGTCATTTTCTTGAAAAAACAAACAAACAAAAAAACACACACACATGAGATGGAGAAAATGAGATGGAGTTTTTCGCCCTACTGTACCTTTTGGAACCAGACTACAGAGATGAAGAAATTACCACGCGTGACCATTCCAATGTGATTATGTAATTCTTGAAGTCGCACAAGCACATCGCAGAACTAGTGCAAGATGAGCATTTGTGGTTAAAAAGTATATCAATTTTTATTTATTTTTAGAAAAGGTTTCGTTAGATAAGACCCTTATTCCTTGGCTGGGATCGTGTAGAGCCCTTTGAAGCTGCAATGAAACTACAATTTGGATCTTCAACCTGCTGGCTCCCATTGAAGTCCACTATATGGAAAAAATCCTGGAATGTTTCCCTCAAAAAACGTAATTTCTTTGCGACTGAAGAAAGAATGTTTCAATGTTTCTTTAGCACAAAATCAGCATATTACAATGATTCTGAAGGATCATGTGACACTGAAGGAGTAATGGCCATTGAAAATTCAGCGTTATCATCACAGGAATAAATTACATTTTAAAACATATTAAAACAGAAAACAGTTATTTGAAATCATAATAATATTTCACAATATTACTGTATTTTTGATCAAGTAAATGCAGCCTTGGTGAGCATAAGAAACTTATAAATATCAGAATGTTAGAGATCCTAAACAGGTGATTTTCAGATTTATATATAAAACAGAAATAAGGAAATTCAGGAACATCTCATTTCCAGTATGTACAGTATTTTAGTGTAAATTTGATTAATCATACTTACTAATCACTAAATAATGTACTTTTTTCCTCATAATTGTGCCATTCTACTCTACACAGAATCCAAAAAGCGATTAGCAAAAGGCGTCCAAGGGCAGGAAAAAAAAACACACAAAAACAAAACACATAAAATCCATTTCTGAGCAAGTCAGTTAATTGCTTTAAATTCCTCATAGACCCACATCTCAATTTTCCCCTTTCGCCATCTCTTTTATAACTATTCCTCCCCATTCCTTTCCGTTAGCATTTCTCCCAGGGGGTTTTTAGGCTTTGCCCGGTTGGGGTGGCGACGTACTTTTGTGTGTGTCTGCGAATACAATATGGGTTTAACATCTCTGAACTTAGGAGCGAATCCTGGATGCCGCCAACAAACCCAATTAAGCGAGAGTCAATAGAGAGCAAATTAAAAAGCCTCTAGGCTTTAAACGGTGCCAGAAAATGCCAGTCGTATCAAGATGGTCAGGGCCACAAACAAAGACGGGGATGGCCCCGGTTTCATCCATCCGCGCTGCAGTGCTGTGATTAGACGAGAGAGATTTAGTGCTCTCTTTCACAGGGCAAGAGGAGAAGGGAGTTCATTCACACAGGTCTATGGGTCGAACAAAATGGCAGCCATGGGGGCGAAAGGCATTGAGCTTGTTCAGCGAGGTGTAAACGACCACCTCTCAAGAACCACAATAAAGAACAAGCGGTGATTGAGAGAAAAACCTGTGAGGAACTTTGACATGGATTAAGTGCCACTCAACGTGGATAGATGTTCTTTTCAGAAGAAACACAGAGGCAGAGTACATCGAATAAAATGTGTGTCTGAGAATGTGTTCTTAAACTCGTGGCATCTATCTATCTATCTATCTATCTATCTTGTATGGTTAATACTGTTTCTAGTATGGCTCTATACTTAAAATGAGACAAAATGAGCCGACAATATTAGCAGGTAAGTTCAAACTGAAAACTACTGTGGGAAAAAAAAAAATCCTCTATTTTCTTGGAGTTTCACTTTTTTTGTCTGATGAATGAACGAACGAACGAACAAACGAATAAATAAGTAAATAAATAATTTTGTAAGTAGGTTTAGTTGTTTTGGTATTTTCTGTATGATTTTGAGTTGTAAAAAGATACACAACACAACAAGATATACATTTGAATTACATTAATGTTACATTAATAACATTTTAATTACAAACAATGTCTCTTACCAATGTCTCAAAATAAATTAATAAAAACTACTGAGTGCAGGAGCAATATCAATGTTAGCCCCCAAAATATTGTCATTTACACCCTCATATGTGACCCTGGATCACAAAACCAGTCGTAAGGGTAAATTTTTCGAATAAATGGTTTTGTGGTCCAGGGTCACATATGTATGATGTTTTCATTTGTGAAAAACAAGAATGAGGGGATTGTAAACTTTTATAAAAATGTAAAAGTAGTCCAAGTGATTTGTCTGCATTATTCCAAGTATTGTGAAATCATTAGATCCTGAGAAAGTACGTTCTCACTGACCTTTTGTCTGAGCAGCACACACTGCTCACAATGATCTGATACAGTACATATCAGAAACTTCCTCAGGCACCTGTTCTCTTTAATGTAAAGGAATTCCTTTATCTCTCTGTTCTGGATTTTGATTTTCTCTGTGACTAGATCGTCTCTATCTTTAACAAGAATAGTCTCTCCAGTAAGATGACACTCATATAGTCGGATTCATGTCCCTCAGTGCACCACTTAACTTGCATTCAATATTTCTGGAAGGTTTTCCTCTCTTCAGTTGCAATACAATAGCGCTCCCTACCTCTCGCAGCATCTAATTTAAACAATTCTTTGATGAACCCCTTCATGTTCTCAGTCATGAGGGGTGGTGGTAGGTTCTTGCTTTCTAACCCATCTCAAAAGGATTGGAACTGATTCCATAGCTTCTACCCTGCCTTTTACCACCAGGGACTTAATGCAGCCTCCCCCCACCAGTGGCATGAGAACTGCGTGAAGGCAGTGTTTTTTCCTCGACTAAAGACCCTCTCCTGGCGCGAGGTGAAGCGAAGAGGGCTAAACTAATTACCAGACCTGCTTCTCTAAGCCTGGAGCTCAAGGAACACAATGGAAGCTTCTGCTTCTCTTCTATTCGTTCTCTTCCCCACATGCTGCCATCACCGCAGCCAACAAAAGGACTCCATTAGAGTAATTAACAGCTAAATGAAATGCACTCTTGTTTTGTGTGTTAAACTAATTTTTTCATCCCACCACCCCCTCCTTTCCAACCTTATTTTTTTCCGTGTGAAAGAAAGAAGACCTTTCAGTTTTCGTTTTGGGATATTCAGCACATTGAAAGCAGCCAAAAACGCAAATGCAAAGCTGTGAGGGATTTCTACAGTACCTTTTCACCACCATCCTGCGATGTAGTTTCGCTGTGCTTATTATTTATTTGTTATTTTGTCACTCTGCCACAGGAAAGTAAATAAATAAATCTGCCATAACAGTAATTATTAGTCAAAAGAGTATCAGGGAGCCTTAGTCTCGAGGGCTGGCGTGTTGGTTTGGATTTGGACAGGGTCTAGACGATCATTTATTTTCACATCGGTACAGTTTATAATTAATAAGAGTCTGACGACCTAAAAAAACATTAATTTACTGAATGTAAAAACAATCAGAGGAAATGAAGGAGCGAAAGGGAGAGAGAAGAATAAATAAGCATAGAATGGATTTTTATCATTGTTCCATTATATTGTTGAGAAAAGAATTGGGGCTAATTGTGGAAATGTTTTGATAAGTTCTATCAAACTTACTGTAAAAGGGAACAAAGAACATTTATTTGACAGATTGATGTCCTCCTCCTGGAAGAGAGTTATCTGATCCTGAACTTTCAAATCGCATTAATAATTATCCCGGTGCTAGTAATTATGTATTTTAAATAGTGCATTTAACCTCGGAACCAAATTCAGTTTGTTTTAATTAGGGATTCACTGATATTAAAATTCCTGCAGATACCGATAAGCTGACAATTATTTTACTTTATTATATAAAGTTATGACAGATAATTGTTAAATGGGTTATTAAAATTCTATAATAAATAAATACATATAAATATATAATGTTTGTTTATATAAAAACAGATAAATAGCCAATAGCTAATGTGGTACTGATGTGCACTTTTAGCTTGAATTAATATCTCTAAAGCAACCACAACTACACAATCTGTGGCTCTAAATTCTAAATACCTGCTCAAGAATAAAAGGGAAATCAAAGCTGCTGATTATTTTGCATGTTGTACAGCTGTTTTAGTATTGTGCTAGATACCTGTGGAGCAAATTTGACATTCTCATCCTCAAGAACAAGTCTTTAACTTATTCACAGAATTCCAAGTTCAAACAACTATGGCTGTAATGGCTAATGAAGCGCAGACATAAGAGATAAATTCATGTAAATGTACTTGCATTATGTTTATTTATGTTAATGTAAGCTCTCTGTGTCTCACTTTGTCCCAGTGAAACCCAGGCAAACACAGCAGGTGCTGAGAGCTTCACAGACATCCAATTTGACAGCTACACATCCTCCAATCAGCACTGAACTGTGGGATTGTGTGCATATGTGCTTGTGCATGTGATTAGATGCAGGTGTGAACTGGGTTGGCTTTCAGGAGAGATGTCTTAGGGAGACAGGTTAAACGCACGCAGTCCTGTCTGCGGTAGGTCCTGTTTTACAAATGTGATTTGGTGTGCTGCACGCACTTCGTCAACAATGCACAACGCACTGTCAACACTTCAGTCTCTATGCTCCATCTGTGTGACAAAAGTATACTTAAGCCCTCTGAATGTTGATTATTGATAAAGCATTAAAATCGAATATTCATTCAATAATAAGATGTTTTGATCGCAGCATAGTTCTGCTCTAAATGACTCTGGAGGTTTCTAGAATGTTGAACTCTTCCAGAGCCATTTTGTGTTTAGTCTGATATATCGGCCCCTTAAGGGCCCATCAGAGCATGTCCGTCTGACGTGTTAGCAGGCAGGGGTAGGAGTGGATGCACACCTGTGTGTCCATCGCCAAAATGCCCTTTTCCTAAACACTCCCACTTGAATAGATGTCACACACAAATATTCACCCCCTTACCTTTTTCCCTTTTCCCCTTTCGCACACACCCACCCACACACATACAAACACACACATATTGGTACTCCTATAACTATGAGAACTTTCCATGAGCATAATTTTTAATTAAACATTGTTTATTTAGCCACTTGAATTACTGGAACAGTTGCGATGCAGTTATATATTAAATTAAATTCAATTCAAGTTTATTTGTATAGCACTTTTCACGATACAAATCGTTGCAAAGCAACTTAAAACTACCAAATTTTGCTGATATTATACTGATTTCCATTTGTACTCGGAAGTCAGAAATTCTGATTTCACAGTAGGAACATTTAACTGGAAGGGACCCCTCAAGTCAAAGTTACGACTCTGAAACTTGGAAGAACCACAACAACCCTGACTTCAGCTATTCAGTGTATCAACAGTAAGAGCAGTAATATATTGTTAATTAGTAATATATTGTTATTACACTCTAAAAATGCTGGGTTGTTTCAACCCAATTTTGGGTCAAATATGGACTAACCCAACTGTTGGGTTAAATTTTGGTTACATTTTTAAATTAACTTTTTAACCCAACAGTTGGGTTAGTCCATATTTGACCCAAAATTGGGTTGAAGCAACCCAGCATTTTTTAGAGTGTAGTCTCAAACTTAGTGGTGCACACATCATGATACTTCAGCATTATCTGTGCAAAATAATGCTTTTTATGTGTGTGTGTGTGTGTGTGTTTGTGTGTGTGTTTTTTAATTGACTGGTTTTGGTTACAATGGATGAGTGTAAGCGTTCACACCGCAGCCGGCGAGAGCGTCAAAGTGGCCGGAAGTCATTCATTTTCAATGTGAGCCGGCGACGAGCTCCGGCGAGCAGCGGCGCGACACGTCTTGGACAGTGAGGGCGTCGAGGAGAGTTGAAGTCAGGTCAACTTTATGGTATTGAGCTATGACGCTGTTGGGCGGCAACAAATCGGACTGTACAAGCCCTCCGCTTGAGAGGATTCCAGAGAACGCAGTCCTGTAAACTTTGGTTCTGACCACATTAGTTCCCAAGCATTTTCACGCTAGAACACTTGTTTTTCAGCGCGAATGCAATTCATTTGCTCAAAACAACACCGATTTGACCAATTACATTTAGGCTACACTTCAACCAGGACAGTTTGTAATGTAGGCTGCGCACAAATTAATGTTAAGATTTGACCAATTGCATTTAGGCTACACTTCAACCAGGACAGTTTGTAATGTAGGCTGCGCACAAATTAATGTTAATTAAAGACCAAGGCTAGTAAACGTCTCCTATAAACTGCATGTTGAAATTAGACTAAGTTAGCACTTAACCATGAACACAAAAACACACCACACAAATGGCTTTTATTGGCTTATTTCGTCAGCAAACATGTAACTATAATTGTTAACTTCTTTCCATCGATCAGTTTTTTACTTACATTTAAAATATTTCATGAGGTTAACTTATACGTTACTTGTGGTCAGTCTGCACACGATCAACATGCTTGTTTCCTTTGCGGCTCCTTTAAATACAAGACCAAGCGTTCGATCGTCAGAGCGTCCACAAATCTTTCTACAGCGTTGTTGGCAGGGCGGCTAGAGCGAATTTTGAAGCTCTCGTCAGTGGCGGTGTGAACGCACGGTAATGGTGTAATAGTCTGTCAAGATCAGGACTTCCTTTCAAAAACTCGGGAAGTCTTAATTAATTTCAAACTCGGATAGACGTTCGGTAGACGTTCGATCGGTTGGTCGTTCGAACGTTTGATTTTAACATGGAATACGCTTCATATATTTCTCTGTTCACGCTCCACTTCATCTGCCAGTGAATTCAACGATCTTATCAGATCTCCAGCTGCCATGTTTCAAACGATCCAAACGTACCACGTTTCCGCCAATCCCTGCCTTGAAGCAATGATTGACAGAGGGTGGGCGTGGTCAGCTCGGAATGCATTTTCAAATTGAATTTTGCTACAAATATCCCACGGCGTCATGATGAAAATACAATCCTAAGTGTTCTAACTGTTAGTCTAAATGCATTTAGGACAAATAGCATTTAAATGATCATTTTGCTACCATTTCTGCTTGAACATGTTACACATATCAAATCAATTTGTGTTATACATTTTCATTTTAATTTCGCAACTTATAAAGCGTTCAAATGTGCATGCAATTTACATATTAAGACTACTGTTGGAAATGGCAAATGTAAATTATATAATTTAAGTTTCAATTGACTTTTGCACCAAACTTTGCACGTATGGGTAATGGAAAATGTAAATTTAAATACAGAAATACAATGCCATTTTGAATATTGCGTTGCCATTTTGATTTTCATTTTACTTTTGCACCAAACTTTGCACGTATGGGTAATGGAAAATGTAAATTTAAATACAGAAATACAATGCCATTTTGAATATTGCTTTGCCATTTTGAATATTGCATTGCCATTTTGCATATTGCATTTTAAATTGAATTTCGCTACCTATATGCTTCCATAGCATCCACACCAGCGGACAATATCGTCTGTTTATTCTAAGTGCACGCTCGTCTGCCGCTTTCAAATTTCGAGCTCGTTATAGCAGGATGGATTCTGATTGGCTGTCAATGTTTTTATCGTTCATCAGCTGGTAAAAATTTTTTTTGAAAGTGATTCCAATGATATCGTTACTCTGTGCCTTTATTGTTATATCTGTGGTGCGGACTCTGCTTATATCTGTGGTGTGGACTATGCTATTCATCTGTGGTGTGGACTATGCTATTCTTTAATATTGAGAACGATTTTTTGAAATATATAGTTCAGTCATGAAACTCTAGATGGCGCAGGCTGATGGGTTTTTAACATAACTGATGATATTCAGAGAGTTAAACGACTTGGCACAAGCTGATTGGTTCATGCTGCATATGCAGCCAATGAGCTTACTGCCTTGCATTTATATGGCTGGCTAGCATGCACTAAAGATTCCTGCAGCACGCTTTCAGAGTTTCACTGAAACCCTCCACTTTCCCCAACTCCACCTGTATAGATCTGCTACGGGTTATTTTATATGCTATTTGTGCAGCAGTATGTCTTAAATACTCACGGCACCATATCGCCATATGCATTGGCAGTAGCAAGTTCCTGTACTTGCTTGCAGCAGCAGCAATAATCTACAACTACAGCAATAACCAACAGCAGCAGCTCTTTACCTTTATCTTTATAGTTATTGTTCCTGGTGTGAAATGGCCTTAATGCTGCTTTCCAAATGGAAAGGGTGGGTTAAGGTGTAAGGGATGGGTCAACAGTGTAATTATATAACAAAAGTTAATGGGAAACATTTTAATATTAATAATTATTATTGTTCTGCATAAAGTGAGTATGCATATATGGAGGCCATTTAATGGCATTTTCAGTACAAAACTGTTATGAAACATTAAAATTATTATGAAACCCTGTAAAACATATTAGCAACAATTTAATTAACCCAAAAGCTAATACAAATGTTGATATAAGAATTTTACTTTGGAGCACAGAATTCACAAAAAATTAATACAATTTACTGCAGTTTTAAACCACATGTGTTTTAAGTTTTAAACCATCTCTAAAGAAAACACAATTATATAAGTGGACTTCACTCAAAAATCATACATTAATGAAACTGGGTATAACCCTAACTTCCCCAACTCACCATTGGCCTGGGTCTTTCCACTACAAAATAATGAATCTGGCAGGATAAATGTTTCCATATCAGTTACATCTGTGTTTGATGAAAATAGGTAACATTTCATGTTTTGAAGCAGAAATATGTTAAAGAGAGATAGGGAGAGTGTTTATAGTTTTGATGTTTTAATCTCTTCTCAGGGACGCCCTTGGCTATTTACTTTTATCAGAGATGCAGTTGAACTTCCCTCTTTAACTCTTTTTCTCTTTGCGTCTCTAGCACACACACGCACGCACACACACACACACACACACACACACACACAGCGTTCATTGTTTTTAGAGTTTAGCCTTGAAGTTAATGAAACAGCAGCGGGAGGTACGCCACAGGTTTTTTTGCTATTAAATGACTGTTTATTTCCCTGGATAAGCTCCCATCCCAGAATTCAGTCCACGAAAGTTATGAGTTTTCCTCAGTAGAATGTGACACAAAAGTAAATCTGTTTCCAGATCAGGAAGCGAGACCAAGACATAGGGGAAAAACACGGAGTAATTAAAAAATGGTAAGAAACACTATATACCCATGATGCCTGGTGCATACTTGTTAGTCTAAAAGGTAGCAAGAATACATTTATCTTCATTGTTTTTCCACAGCTTGCGTCTCTAGCTGCCTTGTCTATCTGTTGTTTTTCCCTAGTAAACAATTCCCATGTATATTCTAACCTAGGTCAGTGTTTTACTACAGGTCTCCTGTTGTGTGGTTGTTATTTTGCATGCATAAAGATAGGGGCCGATTCGGGGCTCTAATTTCTCCACTGTGGTAGACTGAGACAGCGGTACGGCTCCCTCTGATAGTGCTGGCGTAAAACAACACTCACTTTATCAGAGTCAGGCTGCTGTAATCATTAGCCTGAAATTACCTGTCCTCCATC
Organism: Sinocyclocheilus rhinocerous; assembly: GCF_001515625.1. Classification (NCBI taxonomy): domain Eukaryota; kingdom Metazoa; phylum Chordata; class Actinopteri; order Cypriniformes; family Cyprinidae; genus Sinocyclocheilus; species Sinocyclocheilus rhinocerous. The sequence continues at coordinate 1,228,567 of NW_015667292.1, forward strand.
AGGCCTCAGGTGACTGCGCACATTAACTCACATTCTGTTTTTTGTCTCACAACTAGAGTCTGAGGCTGAGTCTCAATTCATGTAAAGAAAGTCGCTCCTTCAGACTCCTTTAACAGGTGCTGTTTGTGTTTGTATGTAAACATTAAAATACTGTTCACACACAAAAACCTATTAGCATACCATCCAGGCTTCTTTAGCATTTTATCGTCAACAGTATGATTTGGGACGGACTGTCCTAATCTTGCATGTTAAATATGATGGATGATATGCAAACTGGGATGCAGCTTGTTCTGAGAACTGTGTGACTGCCCTTGTGAAATAGTATTGTACATGACTATGTACAATAGTGTGCTTAATTGTATTGAACGTGTACTTACAGCTGAAATTGTGCTTGAAGATAATATAATATAAATTAAATAAAAAGGCCACTTAAGTGTACTTAAAGAGAGTACACATTCTTGCCTGTTTCTTAACACATTTAAGTACACTTTTTTTATATGTGCACTTTGCACTGATGTCAAATTAAAGTAAATCCTTGTTTTAATAATTCTTTGTCATGCTTTAAAGTATACTTATTTTTGTGCTGACTAACATACTTAAGCCCAATAAGCACTTGATTATATTTTTAACTGTTATCTGATATTACATTTAAAGTTTATATATTTTAAATGTTAAAATTGCAGCTTCATCATTACAAATCTGTAATTAAAATATTGGTAACACTTTATTTCGATAGTCCACTTTAGACATTCTACTAACAGTAAGTAACTTTGCAACTACATGTCAACTAGCAGTCATTAGAGTATTAGTAGACTGTCTGCTTAATATCTTCTAACACTTTATTTTGATGGGTCAACAACATGACTATCAGAAACTTTGCAAGTATATGTCAACTTATTCTACTAACCCTAAACCTACCCTTACAGTCTACTCTGAGAGTTAGTAGACATGTAGTTGCAAATCAATTGGAATTAGTTGACATGTAGTTGACATGTAGTTACAAAGTTACTTATAGTTAGTAGAATGTCTAAAGTGGACTATCGAAATAAAGTGTAACCAAAATATTTATATACAAGACATGCAAAGGTCAGTATAAATAACATTCAAGCATATTTTAGTTTGCCATAAATGTTTGTCAGTACATTCGGTAGTACACTTTAACCATATTTCAAAAATAATAGTATTTATGATATTACATATAAAGATGCATCTAAGCCCTACATGAGTGGGTTAGAAAGACTCTTTAAGTTTAACTAATTGCATTTTTATTTAATTGTAAATAGTGTGCAATGGAGTGTCTGAAAGCATTACATTCAGTTTGCACTTAAATACAAATTTTTCAATTTTGTAATAAGTACCCTTTTTAAAAGTATGTTCCCACATAAGTGGGATGACTCGTTTAAGAGCACTGGGACATTTTATGGGCAGAAATGCTAATGCATGGTGCTGTCAAAGAGTTGGAAGGCATGATTTTTGTCCTGCATATACCCTAGATCACACCAGAGACACGTTGTTAATGCCATACATTAGTACAAGCTGAGTGTAATGTCTTCAGGAGGAGAAACTGCTGCAAAGAATGGAAAGACAAACAAGATTACTGCATCCAAACTAGCAATTTTGCAGCAGAAGGTATAATAATGCTGCTTTTATGCTAACAAGCCGCAGTGCTTGTTCATGATAAAAGTCAAAGTAGCTCAAATCTGAATTGTTTCCCAATGAGCAACATAAAAGATATTTGACATTTGGTTGACATTTTAAACTGTAATCGGTGCATTCAAAGAAGGTTAAAGGAATACTTCACCCAAAAATGAAAAACAGAAATTTAAGTCATTAAAAATTTCCCCTCAGTGATTACTCTCATTAGGATTGGGGATTTTGAGATGTTTAGATTTTTTCTCTGATTTGTTCAGTGAAATTATGCAGGAGTGATTTATGGAATCAATGATTTGTTAAAAAGCACTGAGAAACAAGCCTTGCTTTATTAGATTTTGTGTATCTACGAATGTACTAAGAGACTTCAGTGCAGTGTTTAAGCATCAGTTTCACTAACATCCTTGTGTCATTGTATTGTAGTTATGAGTCACATTTACACGTTTATAATTCATTCTGTGATTGTTTTTAATGAAAATGATTAATCGAGCTGTCGTTATACAATAAGTTTGAGGTCTATAAGAGTTTTTGGTAACACTTTCTATGAAGCCCGTATTTATAATACATTATAAGGGTATTCTTAAGGCATTATAATGAATGCATAATGCATTATAAAAAACCTTATAATATGTTGTATCATCTCATGAATATTCATAAGAACAGTTTTAATATATTATAATATTTACTTATTTGTGGTTATAGCTTTTAAGAGTATGATAATTTATAACACAATGAACACGTTGCATCCACTTTTACAATGGATTACATTTCTCATAGTTATAATGTATTATAAGTCTCATATCTTGCCATTTTTCTTATGCTACTTTACTTAAAGCGGTCAAAGACCACTTATAAGTACACTTTATTTTGATGGTCAACCAACAGATAAACTGACTATAAGTGTCTTTGCAAGTACGTCAACTTATTCTACCATGCTAGATTCTACCATTCGTGAGCATACTAATACTCTAATGAGAGTTAGTTGGCATGTAGTTGCAAAGTTGCTTATAGTCGATTGATTAAGGGGACCATCAAAATAAAATGTAACCATATAAAACATTGCATTTTTTTCAGTTGGAGTATAAAGCTCACATCAATTACTTAATATTAGCTCCACATGAAACATTCAACATCTAACCACTCACGAGCTGTAGTAAGATACTGTGCAGATCTTAAATAAACAAGGTCAAGATATGATACAGTCCATTATTCTGTAAATGAAGTAGATTTAATATGGTGTTTGTCACAAACGAGACTCCCGCCGTGCCCCACGCTCACCACCAGAGGGAGCTCTCTCCCGAGTTTTGAACTTCATCCGGACACACACACACACACACACTCACATACCTGGCTCTGATTGCTCCTGCACCTGACTCTCATTAGTGGACTATTTAACCAGCTCTCAGACTCTCCCTCATTGCGAAGTCTTGTATTGCCGACTACGATTTCAATAAAGTTGCAGATGGATCCTCACTCTGTTGACGCCTTGTTACAGAAGACTTCGCCATTACATGATTCAGCAGCTCTGGCTCAACTTACCACGGAAGTATCGGCTCAGGCAAATAAACTCGCTGCTCATCAACACCAGCTGGCTCGACTGACGACACTATCTGAGGAGCTTGTTAACGCGCTTCGGAGTATGCGCCTTTCATCTCCGGAATCAGCGCTTAATCAGCCGAGCATGGACACGTCATTCCCTTCCACTCCCTCGATGAATCCTCGCCTGGCTCTTCCAGACAAATTCGACGGAAACCCCACGAAGTGTAAGGGATTTCTCCACATTTAGTACTTTTCTCCGACTCTTCCGAGAAATATTCGAACATCCTGAAGGAGGTAAAGATGCGGATGAACAATTGCTCGCCTTATCTCAGGGCAGAAATACCGCAGCTGAGTACGCCTTGTCATTTCGCACCCTCGCCGCTCAGACTGATTGGGTTGAAAGCACGTTGAAACTGCTTTTCCGCAAGGGACTCAACCCTGAACTCCAATCGGAACTAGCTTGCAGGGACGAGGGGAGAGCACTCAACCAATTCATAGAACTGGCTATTCAAATTGACAATTTGATTCGTTCTCGTCGCCCTACCAGAACGATACCTACCAGTCATTCGGTTCCAATCACTTCTTCTTCCTCCTCTTCTGTGGAACCCATGCAGCTCGGATACACTCACCTGTCTCCAGAGGAGCGAGAGCGCCGAATCACTCAACGTCTGTGTCTCTATTGCGGCCAAGCCGGCCATCTCCGGGCCTCCTGTCCCACACGACCGCCTCTTCGTAATCCCTCTGCGGTGAGTCCTTGCATTCAGGGAGTATGCGCCTTTCATCTCCGGAATCAGCGCTTAATCAGCCGAGCATGGACACGTCATTCTCTTCCACTCCCTCGATGAATCCTCGCCTGGCTCTTCCAGACAAATTCGACGGAAACCCCACGAAGTGTAAGGGATTTCTATTGCAATGCTCCTTGTTTGTCAACCAACAGCCTGCGATGTACACCACTGATATCAGCAAGATATCCTTTGTATGTTCACTCCTAACTGGAAAGGCTTTGGAGTGGGCCACGGCAGTATGGAGGGAGGATGGATCAGCTTTCCCCACATTTAGTACTTTTCTCCGACGCTTCCGAGAAATATTCGAACATCCTGAAGGAGGTAAAGATGCGGATGAACAATTGCTCGCCTTATCTCAGGGCAGAAATACCGCAGCTGAGTACGCCTTGTCATTTCGCACCCTCGCCGCTCAGACTGATTGGGTTGAAAGCACGTTGAAACTGCTTTTCCGCAAGGGACTCAACCCTGAACTCCAATCGGAACTAGCTTGCAGGGACGAGGGGAGAACGCTCAACCAATTCATAGAACTGGCTATTCAAATTGACAATTTGATTAGTTCTCGTCGCCCTACCAGAACGATACCCACCAGTCATCCGGTTCCAATCACTTCTTCTTCCTCCTCTTCTGTGGAACCCATGCAGCTCGGATACACTCACCTGTCTTCAGAGGAGCGAGAGCGCCGAATCACTCAACGTCTTTGTCTCTATTGTGGCCAAGCTTGCCATCTCCGGGCCTCCTGTCCCACACGACCGCCTCTTCGTAATTCCTCTGCGGTGAGTCCTTGCATTCAGGCACATC
>NW_015667292.1:1234244-1241489 GCF_001515625.1 Sinocyclocheilus rhinocerous
AGCAACTGCCCTCAACCAGAGTCGGAGGCTATGAAGAAATATATCAACGAGGAACTTTCTAAGGGATTCATCAGACCATCAATCTCACCTGCATCAGCAGGATTCTTCTTCGTTAAGAAAAAAGATGGAGGTCTACGTCCATGTATTGATTACCGGGGTCTCAACGACATAACTATTAAGTTCCTATACCCATTACCCCTAGTACCATCTGCCTTGGAGCAACTTCGCAAAGCCAACTACTTCACCAAGTTAGATCTCCGCAATGCTTACAATCTCATCCGCATCAGAGAGGGTGATGAGTGGAAGACAGCCTTCTCCACCTGTACTGGGCACTATGAATATTCCGTTATGCCTTTCGGCCTTGCTAACAGTCCTTCTGTGTTTCAATCCTTCATCAATGATGTCTTCCGGGACATGCTGGATCGTTGGGTAATCGTTTACATCGATGACATCCTTATCTACTCCAACACATATGAGGAACACGTACAACACGTGAGGTCAGTTTTACAAAGACTCCTCAACCATAAACTGTATGCCAAAGCTGAGAAATCGGAATTTCACCAGACCAGTACGTCATTCCTGGGTTACATCATCAGTCAGGAGGGAGTGGCAATGGATGAGAAGAAGGTCAGAGCGGTTCTGGACTGGCCACAACCGGCGACACTAAAAGAACTACAACGTTTCTTAGGATTTGCAAATTTCTACCGCCGCTTCATCAGAAACTTCAGCTCCGTAGCTGCCCCTCTAACCTCCATGACAAAGAGAAGCTCTGCACATCTCATATGGTCTACCTCAGCACTAGAGGCCTTCACGGAACTCAAATCACGCTTCACATCTGCTCCCATTCTTCATCACCCTGATCCTGAAATCCCGTTCATAGTCGAGGTGGATGCCTCAAATACTGGCATCGGGGCCATTCTCTCACAGCGGCATGGTACTCCACCTAAGCTTCACCCTTGTGCCTACTTTTCTCGCAAGCTCAGTTCTGCTGAACAAAACTATGATGTTGGTAACCGGGAATTGTTGGCTATGAAGGCAGCTATGGAGGAATGGCGACACTGGCTAGAGGGATCTAAGCACCCCTTCGTTGTCCTGACGGATCACAAGAATCTGGAATATCTACGATCTGCTAAAAGACTAAACCCCGCTGCCCCTCTAACCTCCATGACAAAGAGAAGCTCTGCACATCTCATATAGTCTACTTCAGCACTAGAGGCCTTCACGGAACTCAAATCACGCTTCACGTCTGCTCCCATTCTTCATCACCCTGATCCTGAAATCCCTTTCATAATGGAGGTGGATGCCTCAAATACTGGCATCGTGGCCATCCTCTCACAGCGGCATGGTAATCCACCTAAGCTTCACCCTTGTGCCTACTTTTCTCGCAAACTCAGTTCTGCCGAACAAAACTATGATGTCGGTAACCAGGAATTGTTGGCTATGAAAGCAGCCATGGAGGAATGGGGACACTGGCTAGAGGGATCAAAGCACCCCTTCGTTGTCCTGACGGATCACAAAAATCTGGAATATCTACGATCTGCTAAAAGACTAAACCCCAGACAGGCCTGATGGGCGCTGTTCTTTACACGCTTCGATTTCTCTGTCACATATCGACCTGGTTCCAGGAATACCAAGGCTGACGCTCTGTCACGGCAACACGACTGCCTAGATCCCAGTAACTCTGAGGAAATTCTTCTCCCTGAATCATTGATTGTGGCCCCCATCCAGTGGGACATCATGACAGAGCTTGAACAGGCCAATTCACAAGAACTCTCCCCTCCCGAATGCCCTTCTGATAAGGTCTTTGTTCCTCAGGAACTCCGTAAAAGGGTCATGCAACACGTTCACTCGGGGCTCAGCTCTGGTCATCCTGGAATTACGGCCACTCTCCATCTCCTCCAGAACAAATTCTGCTGGTCAACCATGAGGACTGACACTATAGACTTTATCCATGGTTGCATCACCTGTAACGAAAGTAAATCTCCCAGACACCTACCCATCCGGCTTGTTGCACCCCTTACCAATTCCCCACCGACCATGGTCCCATCTGGCTATTGACTTCATCACTGACCTCGCAAAGTCCAATAACAACACCACAAAACTCACCGTTGTAGACCGTTTTTCCAAGGCCTGTCGTTTAATTCCTCTCCCCAAACTACCCACAGCTTTTGAAACGGCTGAATATCTATGCAACTTTGTATTTCGCTTCTGTGGGCTCCCTGAGGACATCGTGTCGGATCGAGGTCCCCAATTCACCTCCAGAGTATGGTCAGCTTTCTTTCAAAGACTAAATCCATCCGGTGGCGCTGCTCTGCTTGCGACACGGGCTCTCCAGAGGAGCGAGAACATCTGGAACCAAGCTCACATACACTTGTTACATGCTGTTAGAAGACAAAAGTCACAAGCTGATCGTCACCGTCTCCCCAGTCCTGAATACACTCCAGGGCAATGGGTCTGGTTGTCTACCTGAGATCTCCGCCTCCGACTCCCATGCAGAAAACTCAGTCCCAGGTAGACACACACACACTCACATACCTGGCTCTGATTGCTCCTGCACATGACTCTCATTAGTGGACTATTTAACCAGCTCTCAGACTCTCATTTCTGAGCGTTTCTTTCCGTGTCTGGCCTCTCTGTGTATTACCTTGGACTGTTTCTCTCCTTCTGATTACCGGCCGCCTGCCCCCGAACTCTTGCTATTGTTCATTGACTACTGATTGTTTGCTGCCTGCCCCGACCCTTTTGCACATCCCTGTTTAACTATTTGGCTTCTCTCCTCTGTTGTGTTTGCTGGTGTTTGATCTTGCCTGTTGACTACGATTTCAATAAAGCTGCAGATGGATCCTCACTCTGTTGACGCCTTGTTACAGAGTTCATTGTGTGTTATAAATAATCATACTCTTAAACTTATAACCACAAATACGTAAGTATAATGATGTATTATAACTGTTGTTATGATTATTCATGAGTTGATATAACATATTATAAGTTTTTTTATAATGCATTATGCATTCATTATAATGCCTTAAGAATACCCTTATAATGTATTATAAATACGGGCTTCACAGAAAGTGTTACCGATTTTTTTTTTTTTAAAGTCTCTTATGCTGATCAAGGCTGCAATTATTTGATCAATACAGTAAAAAAACAGAAATACTGTGAACGTATTATTGGAGTTTAAAAACACTGTTTTCAATTTTAATGTTTTTTTTTTTTTTTTAAATATAGTTTATTCCTGTGACGGCAAAGCTGAATTTTCAGCAGTCATATTCAGTGTCACATGATCCTTCAGAAATCATTCCAATATGCTGATTCGATGCTCAAGAAACATTTCTTGTTATTATACATGCTGAAAACAGTTGTGCTGCTTAATATTCATTTTGCTTTAAAATAAAATAAAATAAAATCTTACTGACCCCAAACTTTTGAACAGTAATGCATCCACTTTCATCCAGTCAGTCAGCAGATCCTTGTTCACAAACAAGGCTAATTTGTTTATTTCATCCATGAATGAGATTCACATTCAGTTTATTCACAAATAACAGGTCATGTTCACACTCAAATGCAAAAACGGCATTTAGAACAACATGAGGGTGAATAAGTGTACAGAATAATGTTCACGTTTTTGGGTGAACTATTCTTTTAAAATTGGACTGGTTTTTATTTATGTTGCCTTGTGACTGTGTTAGGAAGACTAAGAATGATGGGTAATGCCATTCTCTCTGTATGGGAGATGAAAAAGGAAATTTGAAAGGTTCTTTAGAGCTGTCCGAGTTACCCCAGCTGAGCTGCAAACAAAGGATGGGAGAGCTTTTTTGCTTGTTTTCGCTCTCTCGCTCTGTCTTATGATGTACCTCTCTACTAATTAATTGCTAAATGCAAAGAGCAGATAAACCCTCTTTAAATGCATTCAACAGAAGAAAGACATGGATTATAAAGAAAGCACTGGGATATTAAAGGATGCCTTTCTAATGAAAACTTTCATTTTCCTCTCCTGCAGTCTCTCTGTTAAATCCTGTCCGTTCTTCTGTATTTTCTCTTTCAGAGAACAGAGTTGATGTTTAAGTGTGTGTGTATGTGTGTTGGGTCAGTAATAACTGGCCTCAAAGCTCTGAGAGAGAGAAATAGAGTGAACAGACCTTTGATGGCGGCCAAGATTCGCCACTCTTTCCAGAATCCAGTGGCTCGGCTGTATCGCCCCGTGCATGTCATGCTACAGTTACCATAGAAACTCACCTGGTTGGATTTGTTATTGAGAGAATGACAAGGCTGAGCATGTTCTGTATGTGAGAAATCTGTGAGCAAAAACAGAACTGCGATACACACAAAAACATGCTGGAAATTCAATCGGCACACGTCAATGGCTTGAGGAAATGTTTCAAGACAACAACAAACATGAACACAAACTGAAAATAGGAATAATGTAATAATAGAGTAGGGTTGTCACAATATTAGATTTTTCACACCATGGTTATTGTGGCCAAAATAATTCATGATATCAATATATCGCGATATCTATAGAAAACTTGGGGAATCAGCCAAATTAATTTTTACTTTGTTTATTTATTTTTTCTTTTTACCTAATGAACATAAGGATACTGATAAACACATGGGCACATGCATTTTCACTTCTTCTTCTTCAGGTCACAGCTGACCTGAGACTCTGGCTTTCTTCGTCTTCTTTGAAGCTCCCTATGCAATAACAAAAGAGAAAATACTGTCAAATTCAACAGTATGATGAATAAATATTAACATCAAAACTGATACTTTAACCTATTAACTTGCGTACCCGTATTTTATTCTCTTTAACCTATAGTTGCGCCGGCGCCAATGAAGTCATGCAGTTAACGTGCTTCTAATTCAGTTTTAATGTGCATCTAGAACGGCCGCAGATGAGGCATTAAGTGCATGACACTGCGACCAACTTAAAATTTTACAGAGTTTAATGTAGCAATGTGGTCACTAAGTTTTCTAGGTTTGTTTTAATCGTGTAATAGATTTGAACAAAGAAATCAAGTGCTACGCACATGTATTGGCCATGACTTGATTGCAAATATAAATACAAAAATTAGACGAGTAAAGGAAACGTGGTACTTATTAAAAGAATCACCCCTTTATTTAAATATATGAACACAGGAAACTGCTGTTAACAGGTTAAAGTAGAGTTTCCCATTCCTGGCAACTTACTGTTTGAACATCGTACTTCTCAGAGTAGTGCGGCCAAAGCCACTAGAAGGCAAGCCTGCAACCATTAGCCGAAAAAGTGTAACGGCTAAAGCTAAAGCTTCTGGTCTGGCAGTGCGTTGGAAAGGAGACCAGAGGCCGTCAATGGAGGAGAGGCTTCACAACGCTGAATAAACAGCTTTTTAGAGGAAATGGCTTATCATTTAATGAATCGACAGCCTATCTGCTAATCTTCAACATGTTTTACACTAAACAATACTTTTGGATTGAACTATTTTTAGAGTTTACCATGAAAAAACTGCTGTTTTATAAGAGAAGTAACTGACTTTTTGCGACAGGTGGGATTGAGTTTACGGCACTTCTCATTCATTTCTATGGTATCCGTAAACGGTGACTGAGTGTCGCACAACTCTGACTGAAGTTCAATTATGTCAAGGCTGTAATGTGATTGGTTATTAAGGGACACGTGATCCAAGTTAGCCATTACACTTTCTCCAATAGTAAGTAATACAGACCCTCTCATCTCCATATAGTAAGATTCAACTTCATGCGGCGCCGCAAAGATCGGCTGCCGCCTGACAAAAGCAATGCATTCTGGTTAGAACATTTGTTCGACTTTGATTGGCCCTGCAGCCGCCTTACGATCACATGTGCCATCAAAGTACCGAGAGAGCAAAACGAGACCAGCTGCCGAGGTCAGGCGCTGCAGTTGCTCAAAATCAGCTGCGAAAGCCTTGATGATGACACACTTTATTCTCATTGGTCAGATTCTGTGATGACAAGCACGACATGTGTTGCGTGTTTATTCTAACAATTCAATTCCAATAATGCTCACAAATCTGTGTTTTTATAACAGTAAAAGCTTTTTTAGTGTAGTCGCACTGTTATCTTGAGTCATTTTTTAAATCAAAAACAGATAAAAGCATATATACCCCCACTTTATCAGTATTTAGTATCCTATATTTTTATATGCTGAACTTTATTCTTGAACAGATGATGCTGTATTAAGCAGTATATAAAAAGTGTTTCTGTTGCTCATAAAAATGTTTCTGTGTATTTGACAAATACTGCATTTAATTCACTTTATCTGTGATAAGAGACATCATGAGATCATCACTACCGGGAGCAGAAAGTGTCCGACTTGACGTCTCCACTTTTAATTCTGGCCCGACTGCAAGTGGCTACTCTCTCCAGCCGGTGGAAGGCTAGTCTCGAACATCTCGAACAAGCCCATTGTTGAACAAGCCCTAACCCATCTCGAACAAGCCCACTTTTGCCAACCAATTTTCAAGGGAAGTTGCTAAAGGAAGGTTGATTTGTTGCTAAAAGTTGCTAAATTAATTCTGGCCCGACTGCAAGTGGCTACTCTCTCCAGCCGGTGGAAGGCTAGTCTCGAACATCTCGAACAAGCCCATTGTTGAACAAGCCCTAACCCATCTCGAACAAGCCCACTTTTGCCAACCAATTTTCAAGGGAAGTTGCTAAAGGAAGGTTGATTTGTTGCTAAAAGTTGCTAAATGACGTTGTGATGTCATTGCGTCATGACGTCATTACATAATCATCAATCTCAAACGTAAACATCAAATCTGAGTAAAAAATATATTTTTATATGTTAATTTAGATTTTTTCATAAAATAATATAAATGCATAATATAATGTTAAAATATAAATAACTTTTTATATACAACATTGAATTATTGAACACTTACACATTTTTGAACGATTACAAGTTTTTTTTATTAGCTAGAAAAATAGTATAGGAATTTTTCTTACAGTGCCTAACTGATCAACAATCACAGGTACAACAAGGTGTATCATAAATTAACAATTATTAAATTATTATTATTATCAAATTGAACAATTGCAAATAGCAATCATTTAATTCACGTGATGTGTACTGCTAGGCATCTTTGGTTGTGTGCCTTTTTATTGTTTGAGTCACTTATCAAAAGTTGCTAAAAGTAGCCAAATAAAATGTAAAAAGCTAGGTGCTTGTAGCTTGTAGCTAGGTGCTTTTGGAAGAAAAAGTTGCTAGGGTAGTCTGAAAAGTTGCTAAATTTA
>NW_015667292.1:1244463-1266924 GCF_001515625.1 Sinocyclocheilus rhinocerous
CTTCTTCTTCTTCTTCTAATAACGTTTTATGGCGGATGGCAAACCAACTTCTGGTGCATTTACCGCCACCAACTGGACTGGAGTGTGGAGCACTAATAAGCAACTAATAAATACATATCTATATATATATATATATATATACATATACATCCATATATATATATATACATAAAAAAAAAAAACCCACATTCCTAAATTCTTCTGATTAATCATATTTCTTTAATGTATTTAACAATAGCACCATATATTTTACCTTGTTCTGCATGCTCTTTCAAAAGGCTTGACAAATTCCTAACCTGTATTGTTCTTTCAAGAAGAAAATCCATAATCCAATTATATAACTTTCCTCCAATTCCCATACATTTAAGTTTTATTAAAAGTCCCTCTTTGCAAAGCATATCATAGGCTTTCTCAATATCAAATAAAACCCCCACCAATACTTCTTTATTTGTCTGAGCTTTCAAGCCTAATCTCTGGCACGCTGCGTCTTCTTCTTGATTGACAGGTGTCAGCGTTAAGGTGCAATACTGCCACCTAGGAGGACAACCAGGTACTGGCGCTGGAGTAGGCTATTTGCGTGTCCTCTTATTTAGTGTCCTGTTCATTTTAAATATTGTGGTTATCGCCAATACCGGTATATCGCGACACCCATAATAGAGTTGATATTAAAATGCTTTATGTCTTTATATGTCTAATATTCTCTCTCTCTCTCTCTCTCTCTCTCTCTATACATCTCATAAGCAGTGATGAAACACTAATGTTAAGTTAATTGTATGAAAGAGTGAAACATATAGCTAAATTGAGTACGAGGACAAACTTTAATTCCCTTCACTTGAGCCTCCATTGAATCCGGATGCTCTCTTTTTTTTTCTCGCTCTCTCTTTCTCTTTACCTGTCTAGTCTTTATGACAGGCAATTTAAATTTGAAATGTTGCCGATTTAATGAACATTTACTGACATTTTTATTTTCTTCCTTTCCACAACTCTTCCTCATTGTTTTGATTATAAATGTTAAACTCACCCTAGACACCATAGACTCATGAATTACAGTAATTAATCATTATAGGTTGCTGCAAAGTATTGCAATATAGCAGTTTCAAGAGTACTGCACACTTATAATGTCATTATCTCTGCCTATACGTACAGAAAAACTAAATCCAATTAAAACAGCTTATATAGTGATTTATTATATGTAATTATATAATCAACAGAACATATCTGTATGTAATTATAAAAGCAGCGATAAAGAGAGAACTGTGGGATGGAGAGACAGATTGTGTGTGCATCTGTTGAAGGTGGTCATGAATGAATCTGTCTAGAGAGTTTGGACATCTTCTCATTCCAAACATCTTCAATCACGTGCAGATGTAGCTGCAATCTATCACCTACCCTACTGCTATATACAATACATTAAGAAATCAAGTCAAGGAAATATATTTTGGCTAAATCTAATTTAGTTGGAAAAACATAGACGACCCCCTAAAACTTAAACATACTGATCCAAGAACCAGGGTGTCCATTTTAATGAACTGGAATAGAGAAAACTCTTAATTTTAGTCTTAAATTTAAAGACCATTTTCTTCTAATGGAAACAAATCAATCAATCAATCAATCAATCAATCAATCCTTAGTAAAACCATCTCAAGCAGATCTGACAGCCTCCAAAGGCTTATTGTTTTGTAGCCAGCTTTCTGTTTTTTCTGTAGAAATGTTTCTTTGCAAAGTGTTTTCAGTATGGAAATATTCATTGATTGTCTCCCACACACGTCGTGTTTGAGATATACCCAGATTTTTAACATTACAGCATGGGCATTGTATAGACCATTCAAATACTTTAATCATTCATTTCTTGAAATAGTTTTTACTTGAACTGAGGTTCTTATTGCTTTAGTTTCTTCTCTTACCATGAGACATTACGTAACTTCTAAGCTTTATTGAGCAGAAATAATTTTTCCTTCTACCTGTACAATATTTTCTGTCACACTGGCAGCTACGAAAGCATAACAGATCCACCCCTTGTGAAAGTACCCAATGTTAACGTCTTGTTTATTGAACTATTAAAGGCAAATCAAACTCACAATCCTGCTGTTGGTCTACGGTTAAATCTGAGCCATGATATTTAACAACAGCACTCTTGCTCGAGCAATATTGCTTAAATTAAATGTAAGTGAAACTGAAATGGAACAGATCTCTCTGTCACACTTTTCCCCCCCTTTTCAGCTACATAACAGTGAGTGAAAGAAGTAAGTGTCCTGTGTTAGGGAGAGGAAAGAGTGAGAGACAGAGCCATAAAACAGAAGGAAGGGAAGCAAGAACAAGATGGATGAGGGACAGGGCTCTGCCCGTTAATCACAGCTTGATCTGTCTGAGGTGGAGAGGACAGAGGAGGATACAGCAGGTTTGATGACGACCCTTCGCTCCTGTACTCTGGCTGGGCCCCCGAGGGCCAATGCAGCCCAGAGAGAGCACCTGCATCTGGATGAACCTGAAAAGACCCCAGATGTGGAGCTGGACACAGCTGACAAGAGCACTCTCCTCCACACACTCACATGCTGTAAATATGACATAATGCTCTTGTATAAAATGCACTGTATTTTGAACAAATATTTTTAGTGAATAACTCACTTAAAGACTTATTATATCACAAATGCATAACATGATTGGTGGACTTGCTAAGCTAACTGAATTTCATCCAGCACAACAACAAATTGAATTAAATGTGACATTTTGAAGAAGAAATCAATGTGTAATGAAGTGCAGCAGAGCAGCATACAGATTTGGTTGTAGATGAAAATCTGATAATTCCCTCCGATGTCTGTGGTGGTTGTGGTGCTGCTTGTCACCACCTACTTAAAGATATCTTGTGCCACTGAACAAATCAGTGAATTAAACTTTTTAGTACAGATTAAAACAGATTCCAAAGTTTCTCAAGTGTCTGGGATGAATCTAAAGCCTCAACACCAAATACGTACATAGTACAGTATGCTAGTAACAAAAGTGACAAATCATTAAAAACCTTCAACAGTGCAGTTTCCGTACTATGCAGGGATTTAAAACCAGACTGAAACACTTTGAGAATACTATGTAGATCTAGAAATGAATACAATTGTCCAAATAAAACCTTCTCCAGTAGTTTGGAAAGAAACTGAAGTTTTGAGATAGGTCTAAAATTAGCAAAAATTGATGAATCCAAATTAGATTTCTTGATTACTGGTTCCACTACTGCATGTTTAAAAGACTTAGGTACAACTCCCGAGGCCAGGCTACTATTCCTTACCTGCCTTACCAACAGTTATTTCTGCATATTAAAAATGACGAGTAAAATGACTTTGTAAACAGCTTTTCTAAACATTCATACCTCTGGCTGTATTAGGCCAAAATTATATCCAAATGAGGCTGAATCATTTTCATCAAGTACCAAGAGTCCTGTCAGGACTAAACAACAGAACATACTCTAAGAAGGACTCTTTGTACTGACATACAGTATTTCTCTGTGACTTGTCCATCTGTGCTCATTTAGAGTGAACGCTTTAAAGAAGCGTGTAATTCAGGTTAAGTACTGGAGAAAAGAAAAGCGCTTTACCTCGATTAGTCAGCGCTAAGCCTTTCATTTCAGCATAGAGCAACGAGTTCGGCAAAATGGCCAGCTATCGTTTTATATAAAGGCTACACATTTTTCTCACCTTTTATGGAAAAAAAAGACAAGGAAAGAGGAAAGAAAGGGTCGCCATTTGCCAAAAGGCTGCACACACCTCTGTAAATGCACTATTTTTTATTCGCTTGCAAAGACAGAAGTTGTCAAAGTCAATTTTAGTGGCTGCTTTTTACTTTTTCATTCTTTTATCCTGTATTCTCTCCAGAGAGGCTAATTTATCATAATTTAGAGGCACGAGCTGAATGCTTTCCGCCTTTGTCTGGCCATTTCCCTCTATGCTCCTCTGTGCTGCACGAGAGATGGAGAGAAAGAGTGCAAGGAGGGACATAGAAAGAATGAGAGAGGAAAGGTCAAGCTTTTCCTCCCCTCTGCAGGCAATCACACTGACACCTGCAGGTGAACAGACCCCAGTCCAGAGAGAGAAAGATAAATAGAGTGAAACCATAAGAGGTTGAGAGGCCATGTGGTGTCCAGGCAGGTGTGGGTTAAGCAGGTATGTGTGTGTGTGTGTGTGTGTGTGATGGTGAACATGAATGTGAGTGCTCAGGCACAAAACTGTGTTCGTGTGCAATTGTAGGAGACTTCTGAGCGAACAAGAGGGTCTGGCAGCACCCGCCCCGTCATTTCTCACAGTAATAACTCTTGCCAGTGCTGCTGCCAACAGAGAAAGCGAGAGAATGAGAGAGAGGGATAGGTAGAAAGAGAATTTTGTGGCAGGGAATTTCTGATGGCCAATAGCGAACAGGGCTACGACTATTCATACAAATGTATTTTCTGCTGCCCAAACTCTTATCTCTGTGCCTTCTATTCTACAAGAGAATGAGTAAAGGATGTTCAATAAACTGTGTTGTTAATTTTTATCCTTTGTTCACTTGTAAAGCAGATGCTTTTCATCCAAACACATTTTAATTCTTCCTCAAGAGCATTCTAACATTAAAATAATATTTTATACAAAAATGACAAAGCACATATTGCTTTCCAAACTCGTACAAATTACTTTCTTTCTTTTTTTTTCATGGAACACAAAATAAGTTTAGCAGAATGCTGTTCAAGTCTTATGAAGCCATACAATATTTTTGGACTAAAATATAAGCAATTTTTAGTGAAATAAGCGGCAAAGCTTTTAAATCTCACAAATGTATCTTATGTTATATTTTTCATCTGTACATACATTTAAACATATTAGTCTGCTATGATATGTAACTACAATAAAATATTCAACTATTTTGAGAACATACTCTTATGATAACAGTTCAGGTATTACAATGGACAGTCTATATGCACAATACATAATATTAATTTTTCCTATACCAACAAATGTAATGTAATTAACTACAAAAGTTTTTAGGCTTTAAAGACAAACATACACAGACAGCTAAATATATTGTATTTGAGATGATACCCATAAAATGTATTTACATATTGTACAGTATGCATAAACATGCGTACACACACACACACACACGCACGCACACACGCACGCACACACACACACACACACAAACACATATACACATACTTTTTTTTAAATTGACAGTCTATAGAAATTAAATATGAAAATGAGTGACATATAAAGATGACATTTCAAACAAATGTATTTATCTGTTTGATTATCTGTTTGAAAGTTTTTTTCAGCTTGGACCAAGGTGGATTAAAGCTAATATCTGTATCGGCAATGGCAATGGCAAACAATCATCTGGATTCAGCCTAGTTTGGATGGTAAATATATTTATCTGTAACACGACTCAAAAGAGCGATTCATTTACAAATCGGATATCGATTTGTTGGTTCTGATTTCAAACAGCTGACAGAAAGTATCGGACATATTTAGGATGTTAATCATCTTTTTAGATCATTCGGTTTGATTAAACTCTGTTTTACCTGACAAGCGTCTGTAACGTCATCATCTTGAGCTCACACCTGCAGCACTAGCATTGATTTGAACCGGCATGTAATATTTATGAGGAATATTTTTTATTCTGCTGTTTCTCCCACTGGCAGCCTTTTTTTTCTCTTAACCTATGTTGACATATGAGTTATGTTATGTTAGCTGATAAAAAAACTAAAAAAAAACTATGTAGTGTCAGGTTTGACCATGGGTTTAGAATCACACGAGGCTGAGTAAACAACTATTCCTTCAGTAGCTCTAGGTTTCAAACCAGCAACCTAGGCTGTCACCACCTGCATTCTGCTTTGCTTTAACCTTTATAAATTGTCACTTTACCCTTCTTGTCTATCAATTGTCCTGTTTCTTGAGAACTATTGTCTTAGTCATCTCCATTGCTTAAACAATACAGGCCTGATTTATGAAGATCCCTCCACAGAACACCAACAACTGTTATTATAAAAATAATCGTATGTAACACATCTCTGTATATTATACTAGTGTATATTAGCTGACTGCCAAATGACATCTAAACTACCCCACTTCACTTGAACTACAATTTGGCAATAACTAGTATGAAAATCATTAATTATGATTTAGTGGAACAGCTATAAATGTGGTGGGCCAACTCTGTACCTGAGAAAGCCAAAACAGCCAAATGGACCAAATTTCTTCCACTGTCCCGATAATGATCTCAAATAATGAGAAACAGAGTCAGACTATTACGATTCACCCCAAACAAATCTGCACTTGAATACAAACTATGAAAGAAATGCCAGATCAAGTGTGAAATAGGCACCTTCTGTAAGTCCAACTCTATAATGGTTCTTGGAATCGCCTAGAAAGACCTTGGAAAGTGTTTCCCAAACCGGCTAAAGCTCTCCTGTGGAGGCCTGTAGGAAAAAGATTGATGCATTTCTGTCCTACTTTCTGGACAATTTGCTCTCAATTGATGTGCAACACCATCTTTTCTCAGCCTACTGGCCTCCCCTTCTCTCTCTTCCACTCAAGGAGCTCATTTATCTGTCTTTTTCTTTGCCTTTTCTCCCTCAGCCTTTCTTTTATATTTCACAGTTCTTTTGAAAGGTACATTAGAGGGTAGTTGAAAAGGCCCTCATGTTGACATGCACTGGGCCTCATCGAGGCTGACACTTTGCCCATATCGGCGATGTAGCCTTAATTGCGTGCTTTGAGATTGAATCGATACCGTTTTTGGAGTAAGGGAGAGACTGCCGCCATCCGTGGATAAGTGAGGGTCGAATCTTGGCCTAAACAAGTGGATGGGACAGTCTAAATTGAACCTGTCTGCGTATATATATACACAGCCAACTGTCATCAGTGCTCAAAGACAGAGACTAAGCACACCGTGAGCTGGTACGACACAGCAGGACTAAAAGAACGACAGAAAGTTACACAGATCTTAATACAGGACAATCAGATATGACAAAAAGTCAACAACAAAGGCAATGCTAAAAGCTTGGAATGTGCATTCAATGTGTTTTTTTAGTCAAATAATTTTTACCATAAAGACAAAAAGTTTAAGATGAGTCACATAAGATAAAGACTCATATCAGTAGCCTAACAGGAGCTCCATATTAATATCACACGACCAGCTTTATTTGAGTAACCCCCTTGTTATCAGACACTTTCCACCGTTATAAATTAATCATAGTTGAGATTATTATTACTGAATGCTCCTTTAAATGGTTAATAATCATTTTTACATCATCATATTTATGATCATATCACAATATTTATTATAGTAATAATTCTGAGGGGAAACCAGTGTAACTGCTGGTCATAAAAAACATGCACACCCGTAAAATCACTGGTGTAAATAATAAACTGGAGGATATAGTAAAACATGATTAATACCAGTTAAGGTTGGAATAATAGTTTATCATAAAACATAATATCCCTCTGCAGAAAAATATATTGAATAGATACTATTCACTATCTAGTTATATAGACCTCTGCTAAACATCTTCTGCTTAAATCTTGTTTAAGGCTAGCCTCTCAGTTTCTTTCCTTTGTTCTCCTTTACTTTTTCTTACTCTATTCCCACTTCTCCACCATGCTACGCATTCCCACACAATTAAATCTCAGGGCCCCTGATTCCCGTGGCTGCCGTTAGTCCTGTACAAACAGCCGATCTGGTTACAGAATGTCAAAGAACACATAAGAGTCGGCCGATGTGTTTTACTTCTTCCTGTTCTGCCTCAGACATCGACTGTATTTCATGGACTGTCCTGGAACCAGGTAGATGTCAGACATCAGATGAAAGTTTTAGGGCAGTGTTTTCCAGCCTCTTTTGTCTCATGCATCCCCATAGCCATGTCATTGAAGCTCAATAATAATCAATATTATTAAATACACTTTTGTCCTGCTTTCCGAGGCTGCATTTATTTGATCAAAAACATTTAAAAACAGTTATATTGTGAAATATTATTACAGTTTAAAAGAAGTGTTTTCTATTTGAATATATTTTAAAATGCAATTTATTCCTGAAAACAAAGCTGAATTTTCAGCAGCCATTATTATGACTTCTAAAGTAATTCTAATATGCTGATTTGGTGCTTAATTATTACTGGTGCACAATAATCAATAATAGTTCTTATTATTATCAATGTTGAAAACAGTTTTTGCGGCTTCATATTTTTTTGTGGAAACTGTCATACATTTTTCAGTATTATTTGATGAACATCATTTATTTAAAATGGAATATATGCAGAATAAATTATAATTACTTCTTATAATCAATGAAAAAATAAGCAACATTTACACTTTTTCCCATATTGAAAAATTTTACATTTACCCCTGGTTGGGAATGACTCTTTTAAGGGATTTTTAGTGGATGTGGAGTGTTCTTGAGGTTCAGTCTGATGGATGTTTAACAAAATGAAACCAAATACAGGTCCCTACTAAGTGTGGATTGCAGTCAAGGAAGCATTTGACAAATGTTCAGACTTGGACCTTTAAAGTCAGCTCAATATATTTGCCCCCAGACAGTGGTTTGTCCTTCAAGTGCTTAACTCTGTCGGTGAGCGATCCTATCTCTGTGCTTTGCTTGAAGTCAGTTTATTTTCCCCGGGGCCTAATGACTCCAGCAATAACTGTAAGCGTAACTGAGCGGGCATCCATGCAGCGCCAGAGCAAAGACATTTACCACATGTCACAGGAAGAGTGGCAATAAGTAATAGTTTTTTATACCTCTCTTGAGGTGTGTGTGTGTCATGAAGAGGTTACACATTGTTCCATGAACCTGTTTCGTTCCAGACAGGCTGCGCCGTCATGATTGCATTAAATGCTCACTTGTCCTCTACAGCACTCTATCGTCTCCGCTTTAATAGTTTCTACCTCATTTAAGCTCAAATGCCTTCATGTCCTAATTGTGGGTAATAACCCAAACGCACTCCCAACATTAGTGCACCATTTACCATTAAGACAAAATAGATTCATTCATCACGTATGATGTGCATAGAGCCTTTGAAGAGCTATTTTTCGCTGTGCCATTGGGGTTTAATGTGTAATGCCGTGGTCATTTGATGACATTAACAGGGTTGTGTGGAGATGATTAATGCAAAATAAAGGCTGACGTTTCACTTCAGTGTACCAGCCTGTGGACATATTTCTAGGCTTACTATGAATTTGTCACATGGGACATGCACCTGGATCAACCGAACAAGGTCGGGACTGGGGTTGGTTCTTATCAACGTAGCATCCAGCCTGTGGATTTTTCTTATCAACGTAGCATCTGTTTTTTGAGGTACTTAATGGTTGGGATTGAGGAATTCACGAATTGTTCACTGACCTTCAGGGTGATTGACTTTTTAAAGGAATTTATGTCAGCTATTATCAGTTTTTAATGTCTTGACGCATTCAAATAAAAGGCCCATTTGTAATTATTAAGGCCTGTTTAAACCAAGACAAATGTTATGTGAAAGTAACGATGCAGAAGCAGTGTTATTTTAGTATTATTGAGATGCAATTAAAGATTTTATTAACCTTTTAAATTAGTTCTAATTTTCTATATACGTATATATATACAGTATATATACACTGAACTTATTATTATTTTAATATGTCTATATGTTTTTTAATTAATTTTCATTTTAATTTTTAAATTATTATTATTTTTTGTTTAGTTCTAAAACTAAATGAAAATGAGAAAGGTTGCCTTGGCAAATAGAACATTAAATAAAAAATACTTATTTCAGTTAATGGTTATTTTATTTCAACATTTTTTTAATGGTTTTAGTTTCAGTTAACTATAATATCCCTGGTTAAAAACAGTGTGTATCAATATGTTTACCAGAGTAACTGGTAAACCAGGGTTTCTGCTTTTCTATAAGTGCCACCTACTGCCAGAGAGTGAATTTGCAATTTCATGTATGTACAAACACATTTTCATGCTGAACATTTGTACTGGTGTGAATAAGCCTGAAGGTTTGGCAGTTTATGTAGATGACACTTAAGGTGTACATTTCTGTAACAACTTAGTGTTACTATGGTTACTGCCACACAGAAACGCGAACGTCTGTTCACAAGTGTTTATTTAGTGCACTCTGACTGAAGCATTTAAAAAATCTGGTGAAATGTGTATATGTAATTATATGTAAAAGGGATGTATACTTTTAAGCCTCATCGCCTAGTGTTTAATTTCAACTTTTAAAGGTCAGTCCCCTTAAATCCCACAATAATTTGCACCCTGGGGTTGGGGTTATAGGACTGCTTGTTTGACAGAAATATTGTTGCAGGACCAGCAAAGGATGTTGAGGAACATGGCCCTCTTGACAAAATCTCAGTAACCTTTGAAGTAGGTTTGCTCTGGGCTTTTAAAAACGCTGCTTCAACCTTTCCTGTCTCCTAGTTTTTCCCTCTGCACTTATAGTTGGGAATTTGGTCACGTTGTCAGAAACAAATTCAGCTGACTCAAAGAAATGTACAAAGTCACACCAGTGGATGCCTTTCGAACTGTTTTCTATTCCTTGTGAGCTCTCAGGTGTGAAAAAAGCCACATTGCCGTGTTTCCTTTCAGTACACCAATCAACACTTCCAATTCCCAAAACCGCTGTACCACCTCAAATCTCATAACATTTCACGGAATTTGAATGATGTTGCTGACAGTCACCTGTGGGATAGATTAAACTGCTGATTTTTCTTAGCCTGTGCTTGTTTGACAGTTGCATCTAAATACATGGTGTTCCCGACACAGCGGCAAGAAGGATGACAGCAGACCTGTGATTGAAGAGCGATGCAAGGCATTTGTGAGCTCGCACTGCGGAGGTGAGAAAGAGAGAGCACTGAATCTCAGCGGAGTGACTTGGAGATGAGCATGAGCCTCTGGGAGTCTCTTTAATCTTGAACTTTCATTTTCATTTAGCCAAGACAAACTTCACACTGAAGAACAGAAACAAAGACTCCCATAAATGAAGAGTAGGCCTTAAAAAATAAAATTAAAATAAACCAGCCTAAGGTGGTTTGCTGGTCTTAGCCAGTCAAGCTGGTTTATGGTCAAGCGGGGAGACCAGCTTAATCCAGCTATGGCCAGAAAACCACATTCATTGCAAAAAACATCTTATAGACGAATCTTTAAGAGATTTGTAAAGAATGTTTTGATGAGACTAAAAGCACACCAAGTGTTTCTCTTATGAATCAGCTGAATAACTGATGTGTTTGACCAAAGAGAAAAACCTGACCCAATTCACTCTTCTGGTTCTAATTACTATTCCCACTTGTATCAGAATTATAGCGAAGACAAAAAGCAAAGGAAGAGATTGAGAGGTAAACACGCATCCACATTTTATCTGGCCAAAGTGTGTAGTTATTGAAATGACCTGCACACTGCATCATGGAAAATTCTTTTTCAGTGTGACCTATATTAAATATAGACAGCAAAGACAGAAACTAGTCCATTTTGACTGGGACACCACTTGAGGAATTTTAACCTTTTAATGTGACAAAGTGAATCAAGGTTATTCATGTTTGAACACGAAGGCAGAACATGCTCATTTACAAGGAAGTGATGTACATGTTCTCTGATTTTAATTTAAAAGCAGTTTAAACAATGATGAGCATACTGTCAAAACCTGGACAGATGGGTTCAGGTGCACTGCTAATGCTAATTATAATGTCCTAAAAGTAGCAGAGATATATAGAAAGACAAACATTGTTTGTGGCTTGATATAAACACACATTATGGCCTATTTTTTTGTTTAATAATAATAATTGTTGTCATTATTATTGTTGCTGTTCTTGTTGTTGTTATTGCTATTATTATGCTTGATATCTTTGCTTAACAGAACATTAATTTAAACATTAGGTTTTTTTTAGCAACATTTAAAATGGACTAGCTGAATAAGTGAAAATGGCGTGTTTGGTGGTGATTGAAAAGCAACACTTTAAGCCCAACTCCACAGGTTCTGACTAGATTTGACCTTAAAAGAGAGACACTGAGGAGGCAGGAGATAAGGAACAAAAATAAAGTATTTCAATAAACAGAGATAAAAAATGCCAGTGACTTCAGAAAAAAAACAACTTAATTCAAGATATAGTCTTATCTTGCACAATTTAGCTTATCAAGACAAAAATACTGAACTTATAGCCTTGATGATGATAGAATTGACACCTAATTTGTTCAAGGCAAGCTGTACATGCCAAACAAGCCAAAGGCCAGATTCACCTGGTTTCTCATCCTCTTCTTCTGTCTGCAAATTCCTCTCTAAGTCTGGTTTTGCCGTACTGCAGCTGGTGGATGATCTGGACTGTTGTTCATTTGAATTATTCCCTAGTAGCCAATAGTTGATCCGTCGTCTGTCACTAGGACTTTTTTTCCTCTGTCATGTGCCATGTCAGTACCGTGTGATGGATTCGCTCAGCCACGGATGAAAAATTCAATGCAAGTTCAGTAATCCATGCTGAGCCTGCCTGTGTGGTAGAAGCACACTGGAAACGGCATAAATTAAGTTGTAAGCGCCTTTTTAGTCCACCCTTCACACGATGCATTGCTTCAGAAATTCTATGTCACATCAGTCCATCGTTCTGGCAGTACTTATTGGACTTAAATTTGGGGACGTGTGCCTCAGTGACAGGCAAGTACGTTGCAAAGTTTTGTTAAAATGCTCATGTCTGTGAATGAACTAATGCATTCTCTTATTTATTCATCGGAATTATTAGGAGTCTGACCTTTTAAGGCCCCCAGAACACATTGTCATCTTCTAGTTGCAGCACCAGGTATTGCTGCCTGTGCATTTCATGTTACTATGCTGACTATTAATTAACCAAACATTTTGAAAATGAGCCAGCTACCAAACAGCCCAAATGGAATATGATTCAGTTTTGTCTCAGTCTAGGAAGGTTTGGTAATTGCCTTTGTGACAATGCAGGTGTGTTTTATAAGTAGTATTTTTACTATTAATTTTAGTAGTATATATGGCATTAAGTTAAATAACATGTATTTGCTTTTTTGGCAACTGTGTCATTTTATATATTTATTAAAAATACTCCCACACAGCACTTGTGTTCTTTGCTTTCTGCCAGATGTCAGTCTACGGGCCTATAAACTCAGTTCCCTTTCATGGGAACTTCGAACTGCGTCCTCTAGGGGTCGCTATGGGGAACGCCTCGTCGTGACCCGTGTCTGAAGCATACATTGAAAAACACCAACTCGTTGGCCGGCGACAGGCCTGTTCATTTTACTGTTTTTTCCTGGAAATGTTGTGCACATAAATTTTCCTCAACAATATTCAAGGACATTAATGAAAGTGGACTGTTCAATTTTAAAGGACAGAAATAGAGTAATTTTCTACAGTATGAAGATTTGTAATTAAATTGCAATAAAAATTTCATAAAACTGTCTGACTGTCAAGTCTATATCACAACAAATAAGGGTACAACATTTTAATGTTCATGCACATAGCCCATGACTTGCTGCTAGACTGCCTTATGAATCAAATTATACATATATATGAAAATAATACAAATAACTGAATGAAAGACCACACTGAAGTCCAATAAATTCTGATTATGAGCTCATATGAACAATAGCAGCTTAGAGACGTTTGCAGGACAACCTTCTGACATTCAAACCTCTCTGAACAGAGACATACTCACAGAGACCTAAACTCATCTTTGGGGAGCATCACTGGCTCGGTGCCTGGAAAGTAACCACCCCGAGCCCCCTGAACATAGAATCTGCAAATGTATATACAATACATTAGAAGTCACTCTATGTTGCGAGCCTTTCCCTGGCAAAAGCCCAGATTTCAAAGCCTCAAACCACAACGCATTACTTAATAATTTATCCACCCTTATGCTGCATAATTTACAAGCGAGTGAATTCAGGAATAGGTATTTATATAGAATTCTCCTCTAGTTAGAACACGGCAGCCCGGCTCAGAGGAACGTCTTGACGTGTAGCTGTGAATTAAAACATGAGGCAAGGCGCCGTGATTTTTAAGCACCGCAAATAATAGCTGAGAATTCATTCCAAAGCGTAAATACTCAAGCAAACTCGCCTTCTTCTGCCCTCATTTGAAACGCAAGCAAATATAGAGTTTAGAGCAGAAGAGGATGTGTGTGTGACTTCCATATCGTCAAAGAAGCATTCATGCTTTAAAAAGATATGCCATACTGTTAGCTGTTAACCTTTGATATAGAGACTGATATTATTAAAAACAGCCATTAAACAGGCAATGCATTTTACTGTAGCTGGCAGGTAGTTGGTGGTAGTGCATGGAAATTGCCTTCAAGAACCATGACTGTGCCTCACGGTCTACAAACGCAGAGCTGCTTTCCAGATTTCTACTGCAGCTGTACAAAAACTGTTATGGACTTTTTTTTAGTATTGGTTACCACAAAGAATAGAAAATGAGACAATGAAGTTTTAGTAATGTTTCATTTGAGAAAGTAGCAGTAGATGTTGACATATAGTAATAGTACAGAGCAATCAAATGAATGTGGATAGCATAATTGAGATTATTTGTGGTTTAAAGAATTTAATGATAAATCTTTGCACTGATACTGAGTTTTTATTGCAGATATTAGTATTGTGGCACATCTGAGAACAGTTGGAGGCTGCTGGGATCTTTATTTGAAACTCCCAGGAGTCATGTGAGATTACAAGTTTGTCTGTACAGATTGTACTTTTCTCAGGAGAAATATCTGAGGAGCAGGAAACGGGGAATATTCGGTCATCATTTACTCAACTTCATGTCATCCTAAACCTGTTTGACGTCCTTTCTGTAGAACACAAAATACAACATTTTATTTTATTTTTCTATATAATGATATTAGTTCTTCGAAATATCCTCTTGTGTTCTACAGAAGAAAGGTCATACAGGTTTGGAACGACATGAAGCGGAGTAAATGATGACTGAATTTTCTTTTTTTTTTTTGCCCACTTTTAGTATGTTCTGAACAAAACAGTGTTTCAGTGAGATCCGGAGATCATGCCACAGACCAGACTGTCAGAAAGAGAAAGAAGAAAATCTCCTACTCCTTTCATTCACGCTGGAGAACAAATCCCTTCCTATTTCTGATTCTGCCAAAGTGCTTGGTCGAAAACCAGCTTCTGATAAATGAAACTGTTGAACTTGATATTCTGGTGTTCAAATGTAATCTGTTTTATGGGCTTCTTTCAAACCTTAGAATTTAAAGGACTTCGGTGGCATTAAAATGCTATAACTTAAATAGTAGGTTTGCACCCACAAACTCGAAATGAAACTTTCTTCGCAAAACAAGTTATCAATAAGCAGTTGAACAAAAGTACATGTGGATGCATTCAACATCTACAAACACTGACAAAATGTCTCTGAGTTCTTCCCAAAAAACATGTTTCAATGAAGTAATTATATGTTTTGCATTGGAGTACTTTCAATGACAACTCATGACCTCTCTGAAATATGTATCTCTTGAGGTAACATTGCACTCAAGGTCTCCAACATAAACTATTAATTGCTAAAGTCTGTAATCGAGTTGCATTGCATGTTATTTACTGCACGTAAGTCTACGGTCTTAAGTGAACTAAAAGCTGCACTGTGAAAGCTACCAGATATCACTGCAGATTTCATTCAGTGAGCCTTTTAATTAAACATCTGAAAATTCATTCTTCAGTCTAACATTCAGTGAGAAATGCTAAAGGTGTCTTAAGAGTAAAATAACTCCTGCTGGGATGTCCCAGTCTATTCTGATGGGTTTGTGGACAAAGTGAAAAACAAGGCAAATAATAGAATGAACAAAGAAAGTCAAAGTAAATGTCACTTATGAGCAGAATATTTGAACAGATGCATGAATGCTTTGATGCATGTACACTGCAACTCAAAAGTTTGGGGTCAGTAATTTTTTAAAGAATTTAGATTAAGATGTTTCTTAAATAATTCTCATTTGCTTACCATGGCTGCATTTACAAAATACAGCAAAACAGTAATACTGTGAAATATTATGACCATTTGAAATAATTGTTTTTTTTAAATTATGTTTTAAAATCTAATTTATTCCTGTGATGGCAAAGCTGAATTTCCAAAGCTGTCTTCAGTGTCACATGATCCTTCAGAAATCCCTCTAGCATGCTGATTTGGTGCTCAAGAAGCATTTATTATTTTATGAATGTTGAAAATAGTTGTGCTGCGTAATATTTTTGTGTAGACTGTGATGCATTTTTTTTTTTGGCTGCTTTGATTAATAGAAAGTTCCGAAAACAGAATTAAAAAAAAAAAACGTTTTTTTTTTTGCTTTTGTTAATTGTATAATAAATGAAAAGAAAACAGGAAGTCTGTGAAAGTGATTTTATGCCTCTTTAGGATGGCACAATCAAGCGACGTTCATTTGCAGAATGCAAGCTTCTAGAGGGCACATAAGTCTGAAGTAATGAATTTAGGTAAAGGGGTGCAGAGCCAGTGGTGGTTTTGTAGGCAAACATCAATGCTTTGATTTTATATGTTTATTTTTTAATTTAATGTGCCTTTGCTGTAAAAAAAAGTATTAATTTCTTTCACAAAAAAACATTTGAACAATATTGTATATCCACTATTAAAAAAAACAAATAAATAAATACAATTTCGACACAAATTTATCTGTTGATCTTAAAGTTGATGTGTTCTGAAAGATAGAACTTAAGACAGTAGAAACTATTGAGTTGACTGTACTTCTATCCCTCAAGGCCTCGTTTTAATTTGTGTCAAGATTAAACACGACATCTACCCTGACTACTGTAAGTATGGCTGTGGTATGCCATTGTGCCCCTTTAAGAGTTGAGTAATCTCAATTCAGGCTCACTTTAATTTCCTCCTCTTTCTAGCAGAGCGTATGCTCGCTGCACTCTTTCCATTAGCTCACATTCTTAATCCGCCTGTGTCACTCTGAATCTGAATGAGTGATGGACAGGGAGTTGGAGAGGTAGAGGGACATGCTGTAATGAACGGCTTAATGGACAGAGTCAGAGAGACGCAAGGAGAGGAACCCACGAAACATGTCATTTTAGAAAAAGCCTCAATAACCAACGTATCTGAAAGTAACTGCACCTGCCCTGCGAAACAGACATGCTGACAGGGATGTTGTTTTTGTCCTTATCTGTTTATCTCATCTTTGCTGCCTGTCATGCCGTCTTTATCCACCTCTCACTGGTTAAATGAGCTCTGAATGGTCTCTCAATGCACCAGACCCTGCTGTTTTGTTTTCTGTGCACAATGCTTTTGTGTGAATGGTAAATGAAAGAGTGGACACCTGTAATTTATAACAACCCGTTCCCAAGGTCAGTGTTCTCTCACTCCCTTACACACACATATCCCTGTAAATCTTATATATCCTAACCTTCATATTTTGTGAGCTGATCCCAATGCTATTTAAATAGCTCTAAAAATATTCTTTGCATTGAAGTATCAGGTTTATAAGTGACTTTTACTGATGTTTTAAAAATGAATTATAAACTAAATGTCAACGTTTACTTGTGTTTCATATAAATTACCTTTAAGTTTTTTTATTTTTTTTTATAAATGTCTATTATGTTACATTTATTTGATTGAAATACAGGAAAATATTGTGAAATATGATTACTATTATTAAATAAATGTTTTCTATTTTAATATATTTTAAAATTTAATTTATTCTTGTGAAAGCAAAGCTGATAGCAGCTATTACTCCAGTCTTCAGTGTCATATAATGCTGTATGATATGTATATGTATTTGGTGTTCATTTCTTTTTATTATCAATGTCGAAAATAGTTTTGCTGCTTAAGAGTGTTGTGAAAACCGTGATACATTTTTTTTTAATGTTTATTTGATGAATACAATGTTTAGAAGAACAGCAATGTTTAAATAAATAAAATAGATATCTTTTGTAATATTGAAAATGTCTTTAATGTTACTTTTTTTATCAACTGAATACACCCTTGCTGTATTAATAATTAAATAAATAAATACTGACCCCATGCTTTTGAATGATAGTGTATATCCAATGAATTTCATGTTTTTGAAAATCACTACATCCTGTAGCAGTACTGTCTGTCAGGTATTTACTTTGACTTCTTTTATAGTATTTTTCTTCAATGTGTTTTTCAGGGGTGAAAAGATCTTTCACAGACCACCAGTATGAGAAGCAAGCCTAACACCAACTGTAACCATAAATACAATTTTTGGCTTGAAAACAACTTTCTATATAAGAACAAGACCATTATTCAAGCCCTTAATGAACATTGTTCCCCCCTAAAGGTTATTTTAACCAGGTTTTGTACACAAGCACCTGCTCATTAGAAGAAAAGGACCACAATAACCTGCACTTCACACTTAAAAGATTAATGTCTAACAGCTGGGCGTTCAAGCATGCATTGTGTCTGCTGTATTACAAGTCCCATGCACACAAACCTGAATAGAAAGACTATTCGGTAAGTATTCAGTTCTGATAAGAGACAATAGCAGGAAACTCGTCAGCCTGTTAATTTGTAAAGCGGTTAATCAGATGAGAACAGAATGAATGAATAGTAAGCAGTGCAAAACCAACAGTCAGTCAGAATAAGCAGGCGGTGAAAACTCCACAAAGCCAAGTGCACTGAAAATGGAGGAATCATACAGACTTGCTCTCTCTTCCAGCATCCTCGCGTCCCTGGCATCTGTCCGGAGAGCGATAGCAGAGAAACTCAAAAACATTTGTCAGCCCTGCATTTGCTGCCCAACTAATAAGAACTGTCAACACAGAGTCCACTCATAACAGTCCACTCACTTTGATGGGCCGAGCAACTGATAAGAGGAATTTCCAGAAAGGGCAAGAGAGTATGTTTGTATGTGTGTCTGAGTGTTGTGTGTGATAGGACCCAGTGTTGTCTTCTGATGAGTCCAAATGTACTCTCATCTTTTGATGCAAACAAAATGGAGGTTTCCCTCTGAAGAGCTGAGCATCTCCTGCTTTGAAGGGCTGTGATGGAGTTTCCTCTCAGAGGTCCATATGGACATGAGCACTCTGAGGGTGACACTGAGTTATGAGAGGTTATTTGTGCACGGACTGGTCTGCTGCGATGACTTTAGTTCCCTGACCTGAGACTGGCTTTGTTGTTGAACTGGTTGAACTTGGTGGATTAATAGAGGAAACTTCAATCCTGGAATACAGTGGCTCAAAAAGTATTTGTGCTTAAACTTAAAGTTTGACCAAAAAAAAAAACAAAAAAAAAAAAGTAATTTTAAACGGTGTAACTTACTGTTATACACCATTGGATTCAGAATGTATTTTTCCCAAACTGAATTCCCATTCAGTTCCTGAATTTTATGTGACTTTACATGTGTGTGTGTGTGTGTGTGTTATATTTTTACAGCGTTTTTTTATTTTACTTTTATTTAAATAACAACATTTGTGCGTGTGTGTGTGTATACGTATACTATATATATAGTATACTGTATACTATATATACAGTATATGTATTATATATATATATATATATATATATATATATATGCAGTATATTTTACTTTTATATATATTTATTTGTGTATTTATTTATTTATTTTTTCTTTACATAGCAAAATTTGTCAAGACAAACTTTGAATATTTGCTTGACACAGTGCTGTTTAAAAGTTCACTAAAAATGTAAAAACTTTAAAGGTTGTAGGCCTAACAAACAGTGACATAGATAGATAGATAGATAGATAGATAGATAGATAGATAGATATAATTATTTTGTTTACCTTGTTGAAAAATTTTGAATTTGAACCAAATAAAAAAATAAATTCTTCAACTATTAGTATAGGCCTAACTTTAGTTTGTTTGATTGTTTACCTTGTTGAAAAATTTTGAATTTGAACCAAATAAAAAATTAAATTCTTCAACTATTAGTATAGGCCTAACTTTAGTTTGTTTGAAAACTTCACCAACCTCCTTCAGTAAAATACAACCTTTGAAAAATGTTCTACTTGAAATAAATGATGATTAATTTGACAATTTGTTGTCTAATGCAATGACATTTTAAAGTGTGGCTTAAGTGTCTTTTAAATACTTTTACAAATACTTTTTAGTGCCGCTGTCAGTTTAACCTCTGCGATCTGGTGTCACTGTAAGCACAAATGGCTGTGCTACTTGAGCGTCCAATTAGGATCCTGTGTCACAGTGTTGACATGTGAAGGATAGAAAGGTGTGAGTGTGTGAGTGTGTGAGAGGGAGAAGAGAGGGGAGGTTGTTAAGTGGTGACAGCAGCTGTCACTGACAACGGAAAGATCTAAGATACATGGTACAGTGGCACTGATTTTATAGCGGAACATAAGACAGATGTCAAAGGCCAATGGCTATATGCCAGCATGCATATCACATGTGTCTGTGCATGCTCCAAGTTCATGCATTTAGTGGCTGTGACAAATATTACATTACACACTCGGAGCTTTGATTTTCTATTTGTGGCCTTCAGGAGATTTCAGTTACACATGCCTGTAACAAATAAAATGAGGTTATATTTAGTTATCATTCAGAACATTCCAGTCAGCTTGTGTGAACTAAATTAAATGATTGAATATGAACAAGCAATCATGGTTTATTAAAGCAATAAGCCAGGAAGGCTGTGCAATAGAGTTATTTTACCAGTGGGAACAGATTGCCTTAGCCATCTAAAACCTGCTATTATAAATATGTATTACTACTGCTGTTGATAAGTGTTTATAATAATAATAATAATACTTCATGTTTTTTAAATAATAATTTGAAATAAATCTGCAGCATGTTACTGTAGAACTCAACTGATACATATCTGCAGGTATGTGTATATTACTTTAGAGCTTTGGCTACCCGTTAGAATTTGTAATCTGAAATATCAATTTTTAAATATCCTTGCAATTAATTTATATGAATACATTTAATTCAGCTATGCCTGATTTAATTAATCTATGGGTTAATTTATCTATAATTTATCTATATAATTTTTTATTGCTTTTTCGTGAGATTTCTCTTTTGTATTTTATGTATTAGGTCTGAAGAAGTCATAATTTCTCTCTCTCTCTCTACACACTCTCTCAGTCTCTCTTTTCCTTTTCCTCTCCTATTAAGCCAGATGCAAAGTTTCCTTTCCAGTGTCCGTTGGTATTCCGGTCACGGGAAGCATAGTTCCAAAGGCAGATTTGAAATGGAAAAACTCAAATTTATCCTTTGACTGGATTTTTCATTCTCTTTAAGAGAGGCAGGTATGAGGACTCATATTCATTGGTTGTATTTGAAGTACAAAAAAGGGTAAAGTGTGAAAGAAATGTTAAAAACTCAAATGTATTTAGCATTACTGTGGTTGATTTTATCAAGCGGAAAATTGAATGTCGAATGCATCTGAATAATAGAGGAGGGTTTCAGTCAGAACAACATACCTGATATCCAATTCAAATAATATCATGTATGAATGTGTGGTAGTGTGTGGTTCAGTTTACTTTCTATTTGAGTGTTGTATTTTATTTTACAATCCACATCAGAGCAGGTAACAAATTACAGATATTAAGAACATCTTTCAGATTAAAATAAAAGAAATGTTCCTTTAAACTGAATTTAATCTAACTGTTAATCTAAGGGAACTATACATGTTTATATGTTTGTTTGTGTGTTTGAGTGCGTATCTGTAATAATCCTTTGTCAGACCTTCATTTCACCATGGACAGATCTCTCTTTATTGACTTGTGTGTTTATGTCACAGTGAGTTTGAGTGTTTTTAATCAGATCATCAGTTTCCACACCACAAGAGACAAGGACACATTATAGGTCATTGACAGGGTGATAGATAGTGTCAGGAGGTGATTTTAGAAACATGAGACTTATTGTAAATGTATATCAGTTTTCTTTATAGAATATCTGTTCTGTTCAGTGATAATCCAATATATGAGTTTTGGCCAAACACCATGTTTATTTTGCTGTTAGATTTAATAATAATAATATAATATAATATAATATAAATTTGAATATATTATAATATATTATAATATAATATAATTAGTGATGTCAAACGATTAATCGCGATTAATGGCATCCAAAATAAAATATTTTGTTTACATAATATATGTATGTGCACTGTGTATATTTATGTATATATAAATACACACACATGCATGTATTATTTTGAAAATATCTATGATACTAAACTGGAATAATGGCTGCTGAAAATTCAGCTTTGCCATCAGATAAATAAATTACATTTGGTTTATTAAAATAGAAAACAGCACAATATGACTTTGTAAAAAAAAAATGTAGCACTGGTGAGCATAAGACTTAAAAATAAAGTAAAAAATTGTGTTTGTATGCGTGTAGAAATGTAATATAAAATAGAAAAAATATATACAGTATATATGTGTTTATATATATATATATATATATATATATATATATATAAATACATATACATACAGTATATATAGTATATATTAGAATGTCGTGGAAAAGTTCATTTATTTCAGTAATTCAACTCAAATTGTGAAACTC
>NW_015667292.1:1267349-1271567 GCF_001515625.1 Sinocyclocheilus rhinocerous
ATATATATATATATATATGCCAAATACTTGGTATTCATGGTACAGCATGAAGAAATGGCAGATGTAGTATGTATTACACACATGTATACCTGCAGAACTTGCTTCATCAACAAGAAGTGTATCATCAAATTCAGTAAATGCTAAATCCAGGAATTCAAATGCAACCAGTGTCTTAGCAGTTTGTCTTTCTCTCAGGTTAACAGAAGCTCCAGACCTTTCTCCTGTCTATTGTTTTTCTTGTGGCGTGCACAGCAAAACACCCACACACAAACATTTGCTCTGTATCTTTTAATGAGATCGGACTTCATTAGCGTGACCCTCTTCTTCAAAGCTCCTCCGGTCTCATATGCAAACGATCTTATTAGCAGCACTGCCGTGGCTCTGATAGCAGCATGCTGGGTGGGCACGTTACTTGCAATGAGGATTAATGAATTGAGGACTTTGTGGACACTGGACATCAAGAAATACATCTATGTGTGTGGAGAAAACTATAAAGAGATTTCAAGAGGAACATTTATTCTTTTGGGGAGATTATAATTGTGTATAAACATATCTCATTTGGGCTCACCCAAAATCACAACCACAACCAGCTCAACCATCACTTGTTCACCAATCACTTGTTCACCAATGGATCCTCTGCAGTGAATGGGTGCCGTCAGAATGAGAGTACAAACAGCTGATAAAAACATCACAATAATCTACAAGTAATCCACATGACTCCAGTCCATCAGTTAACATCTTGTGAAGTGAAAAACTGTGTGTTTGTAAGAAACAAATATATAATTTTTACCCATAGCTTTTGGCTAAAATACTATGTTCCATAATAACATTTCCTCAAGTGAAAAAGTCCATCCCTTTGTCCTCACATCACAATCCACCGACCAACATATTTGTTTAGAACAGTGTTCATTTGTAAATGGGGCTGGATATATGCATATTTCTCTCCTGATTCAGACGATTTTTTCACTGGAGAAGCAATATTATGGAAAGAGGGCTTTATTTTAGCCAGAAGCAACAGTTTGAACTAAAAAAACATCTTAATAATGGATCTGCTTTTTACAAACATGCAGCTTTTCACTTCACAAGATATTAATTGATGGACTAGAGCCATGTGAATTACTTGTGGGTTATTGTGATATTGATTTCTTATTCTGATGGCACACATTCACTGCTGTGGATCCATTGGTGAGCAAGTGACATAATGTTTGTAAATTATATAAATCTCTCCAAATCTGTCATTTGAAGAAACAAACTCATTCACATCGTGGATAGCTTGAGGTGAGCACATTTTCAGCATTTTTTTTCTTCTATTCCTTTAAGGCAGATGGGAACTGAATGCTGTATTGATGGATGATTTTTTTTTTTTTTTTGTGAGGAAAGTCCACTTTACTTTGGCAATTATTCAGCTTGCGTTTCATACAAACATATTCTCTTCCAATTTAACAAAAGACAAACATTATAAATGCAATGTGTTGACATATACATACAATGACAGACCTAAACACACACCAAGCGCTACAGTATAACATTACACATTATGATAATCTTAAAACTCTAACCAGGTTTCATATCAATATGAATCGTGGCCTTAAGGTGGTGTGAATGCTTATGTGTCTTTGCGGTGTGTATATGTGTGTGTGTGTTTTACTGATTGCTGTGGACATACATTCAGTGTTAGTTTCCGGTTGCAGCTGGGCTAGGAGCATTTGCCTGCCCTGTGGTACTGTGAACCTCAGACAGGAACATTTTTGAAACAGAAGGGAGATCAGCACACACTCATGCTGAATTATTGCATTATTTAATTATTAAAACAAACACAGCCTGCTCTCTGTTCTGGTTCTGCATATGAGGACCCCTTGAGTGACACAACCATGCAAAAATAAGAGTTAGGAAATTAATACTTGATTACAGGAGTCCAAGGAATCTCCAAACAACTTAAAAATGTACTCAAGAACTCTTGCCAAAACTATAACCTGGGTTCACTTTTAGGGCTAGGAATTTTTAATTAATAATTTTGAATTAAAACTGTGAACATGCAATATATACTGTATGTATGTGTGTATTGTATGTATATATATATATATATATATATATATATATATATATATATACAATGTTTGTAAAATGGCAGTTTTCTTAACATCAGTCAGTCAAGCAATAATATGATAATCAAGTATTATTTATTGATAGAACTTTAGTAATTAGAATTAAAACTTGATAACCATGTATGAATGCATATTAGTATGAAGCTTTGAAAATGATGTAATTGAGTCAGTCTCCAATTCAGGCAGCCAATCATATATATATATATATATATATATATATATATATATATATACAATGTTTTACATTTTTCAATGGAAGATTTTTAAGCTGGATTTCTGTGCAATGTGAAATAAAACTTTTTTTATTTGCCTTTTATTGACAACTTGTGTACTAATATCATTTAATTATTTTCATTCAGTATTTTTATTTATCAACAAATATTGATATATCTGATATTGTGATTAATTTGATAAATTCATTGGCAAACAATGAAATTACTTCAATGACATTACTAAATTTTAATGCATTATATATTTGTAACTGCTTTATATTATACCAATGGCAATGTGCAAAAGATTTCAAAAAGCATTACCTTCATAAGTTCTTTACTTTTTAAGTCCCCACAGATGGCGACTAACGTAATTAAACATCCTTGCATGAACCTAATCATGTTTCCTTTATCAGGGCTCATTTCTTAATTTTAGATTAATACGAGCTCTTCACAAGGCCTTGATTTAAATCTGGACAAGACTTGTGTAAATTGCAAAGAGAAGTTCTCTCAAACTAATATAGATGTGCTTTCATATGAGGTGGCGCTTTTGAAACAGACATGAAAAGTTAAATCTGACGTCCTCCATCCTTCCACTTTTAATTTTTCTGCCCATTCACTGCAAATCCGCTAGCTTGTGGTATTCAGAAGATGGTGAAATGGGTGGCTGGTCGAGCGGTGAGTGGCAGTCGTCGTCCAGCACTTTATGCTCGAGCGGGAATTCCATCAAAGAGCAGCGAGAAAGAGAGCGAGCAGAAAACGCAGAGACCTTTGACTGAGTATTCAACTCATCTCTGACTTATCCACACAGAGAGACATTCTCATAGCACAAATTTAACAAGCCCAGACTCTGCTCACACTGCTGCAAATGTAACGGCATCAAATATTCATATTTCTTTGAGTGCTGAGCGAATGGAGGACCTAGATGAGAGTGAGCAACAAAAAGAGAGAAACTTCCAAAGGGCAGCTCTCAAAAGCTTCTTGAGAACGACCAGCGAGCTAATCGCGTTACTGGAAATAACTCGAAACGAGCACAAAAGTACTTTGTTGAGCTGCTGTTACTCACAGGTGAACAACACTTCAACATGCCATCTTCCTGGTGCATGATGGGATATGAGTAAAAAATGCCTGACAGAAGGTGAATGCAAAGGGATTTGAAGCTCTACACTGCAAAAAAGCTTTCTTACTTAGATTTTTTGTCTTGTTTCCAGCCCAAATATTTAAAAATTCTCAAATCAAGAAGGATTTTCTAAACAAGTGAAAATGAACCTAGTAAAAAAGTTTTTGCTTGAAACAAGTAAAACAAAATATGCCAATGGGTTAAGCAAAATAATCTTGTTTTCTGTTTGAAATAAGATTATTTTGCCTACCCCATTGGCAGATTATTTTGCTTGTTTCAAGCAAAAACTTACTTAATTTTGACTTGTTTTTTTTCTGAAAGCAAGACAATAATTTTTACTTGTCTAGAAAATCCTTCTTGAATTAAGAATTTTTAGATATTTTGGCTGGAATCAAGACAAAAAAGTAAGAAAAGCATTGTTTGCAGTATATGCGCTTCCTACCACCAAGTACAGTGTTTGACTTAAACATTCAGGGCCCTATCATACACCCGGCCCAATGCGGCGCAAGGCGTGGTGCAAGTATTTTTGCTAGTTTCAGTCCAACGCAGTTCTCATTTTCCCGTCCTGCGCCGCGTTGTTTAAATAGCAAATGCATTTGCGGCCATTTGTGCGCCCATGGGCGTGCTGGTCTAAAAAAGAGGTGTGTTCAGGTGCATTGTTGGCGCGTTGCTATTTTGAGGAACTGAAAATAGACTGCGCCATACCAATTCAATTGTCATTGTACATAGGTACAAAGAAATTATGTCTGGTGAGTCTCAGTTACAAACTAAACAAACTAAACAA
>NW_015667292.1:1275402-1305690 GCF_001515625.1 Sinocyclocheilus rhinocerous
ACGTACACTTTGCTTATTACACACACAGGGACGCGCAGCAGCACACAAACATTTTTTAAAAATTAAAAATTACATTCCAATTCAATTTACTTTATTGTCATTGTACATAGGTACAAAGAAATTATGTCTGGTGAGTCTCAGTTACAAACTAAACAAAAGAAGAACAACAATTAAATCAACCAACAATAAATAACAAACAACAGTTACCACAAAATAAAGTGCAGATTATGTCATTAGCTTGAGGATGTGAGTGCAAAGGGTGTAATAGAGGTCACAGCTCTTGGAAAGAAGCTGTTTATCAGTCTGTTTGTGTGTGCTTTTATGGTCCTGTACCTCCTCCCTGAGGGCAGGGGGTCAAACAGTCCATGACCCGGGTGGGTAGGATCTGCAGCAATGTTCCTGGCCTTCTTCTGGAGGCGTTCTGCATAGACCAAGTCCAGATCTGAAAGTGGATCCCAAACAATCCTCTGTGCAGTCTTAACCACCCGGGCCAAGTCCTTCCTGTCCTGTGCTGTGCAGCTGGCATACCACACAGTTACACCATAGCTTAGGATGCTTTCTATGGCACTCCTATAGAAATTTATCAGCAGCCGAGAGGAGAGTCCAGCTTGCTTCAACTTCCTGAGGAAGAAAAGTCTTTGTTGAGCTTTCCTAACCAGGTCGGAGGTGTTCAGGGCCCAAGTGAGG
Organism: Sinocyclocheilus rhinocerous; assembly: GCF_001515625.1. Lineage (NCBI taxonomy): Eukaryota > Metazoa > Chordata > Actinopteri > Cypriniformes > Cyprinidae > Sinocyclocheilus > Sinocyclocheilus rhinocerous. The sequence continues at coordinate 1,276,090 of NW_015667292.1, forward strand.
TCCGCTGAAATGTGGATACCCAGGAACTTGATGTTTTCCACATGCTCCACTTCTATCCCCTGTATGAGCAGTGGTGCATGTGCTGTCCTTCCGGACCTTCTGAAGTCCACAATAACCTCTTTGGTCTTATTGGTGTTCAAAACCAGATTGTTTGCTGACCACCAGAGGACCAGGTGATGGATTTCCTCCCTGTAGAAAGTCTCATCATTTTTCGATATGAGGCCCACTATGGTGGTATTGTCGGCGAATTTCACAATAGTGTTGGAGGCGTGGATAGAGGTGCAGTCGTGTGTGAAGAGAGTAAAGAGTGCTGGACTGAGCACGCATCCTTGCGGAGCTCCTGTGTTCAGAGTAAGGGAAGACGATGTGTTGTCCCCTATTCTTACTACTTGTGGCCTGTTGGTTAGAAAGTCTCTGATCCATAAGCATACGCATAAGCATAATGAGGTGGACAGGCCCAAATTGTAGAGTTTATGTACCAGTTTTTGGGGGATTATTGTATTAAAAGCAGAGCTAAAATCGACTAATAGCATCCTGACATATGTATTTGACATCTCCAGATGGGAAAGGGCTGTGTGGAGTGCTATGATGATTGCATCTTCTGTAGATCGATTCTCCCTGTAAGCAAACTGGTAGCTGTCTAATTCTGGAGATACAATGTTCTTAATGTGCTGCAGAATAAGCCTCTCAAAGCATTTCATAATGACAGGGGTCAAAGCCACTGGGCTATAGTCATTGAGGCAGGTAACAGCTGACTTTTTTTAGGCACAGGTACAATAATGGAGGATTTAAGGCAAATAGGGACAACGCTGAGCTGCAGTGAAAGATTAAAGATGTCCTGTGACGTGAAAGGTGAAAGAAGTGAAAGGTTCCGCCATGTAAATAGTGAACCCGCCATGGCGCGAGCGCAACTGGCTTTTAAAGGAGATGGGAGATGAAACTCTGACTGGTTTATTGCACGTTACGCCCAAAAAACACCCATTACTCATTAAGAGAATAGGGACAACCCGTTTAGACCATGTGACCGGGCACGCCGAATGTTTTCCTGTCATAAACTAGTAAAAGTGGATTCGGACACGCCCTGAGTGTACCTGCGCTGTGCGCTTTAGACCATGCGCTTAGATCGTTAAAATAATGTTTTCCTGTCATAAACTAGTAAAAGTGGATTCGGACACGCCCTGAGTGCACCTGCGCTGTGCGCTTTAGACCATGCGCTTAGATCGTTAAAATAGGGCCCTCAGTCACTTTTGCTCAAACAAAGACAAATCAAAGCCACTGTTGAAGGACAGTGACTGGCATTTAACACAAGCAATTTAAAGTCCTGAATGTCCAAATGACTGAAAATAAGAGACCTGAAGAAAGGAGCTTTGGTTGTTCAACATGTCCCTGAATGATGGATGACAACATTTAGGAGGAAAGAATGCACACTCTGTGTGCTGAAGCAGTTTTTCGGGAATTCACATACGTAAACAAATAATGCAGTAAATCAAGCAGAATTTGTGTAACCATTAAAATCTGACAGTATAATTTGTGTGTTTTTAAAGTTACAAACGGAATAATTTTGTATTAGATTAATATGATTCCAATCATTTTGTTTACTGAGGGTGTGATACATTTCCCATCCTAAAGTGCCAGAATATATTTCATTTTCATTTGCTTAAAGCTACCCGGCCTTGTTCCAAATATGCATTTGCGTTTACTTAAAGGGATAACGTAACACATTTATATAAGTCGGTGTTGACTAATGTTACCTGGCCACACTTTAAAAAATCGCTCAAGAGGGTATAAATTACTCTGGCACAAGAATGTGTGTATGTGTGTGTGTGTAAATTTCTCCATTTGCAGAGAGGGAATGCAGTGTAAGCAGGTATCGAGAGGTGTGGCTATACTGGCTAAATCCCTCCTCCTTCATCCTGATTGGCCATCATTGCCTTTTGACCATTCTACTGTATTTTGTATAAATCTTGCATTAGGGAACCTTTTTTTTTTTCTTTATATATAAAGACTGAAAGAGTTGTCAGAAGCTTAATAGTGATGTCGTCGAAGTCACGTGACCATGGGTGTAAATTTATTTGCAGAGAGGGAATGCAGTGTAAGCAGGTATCGAGAGGTGTGGCTATACTGGCTAAATCCCTCCTCCTTCATCCTGATTGGCCATCATTGCCTTTTGACCATTCTACTGTATTTTGTATAAATCTTGCATTAGGGAACCTTTTTTGGGTGAGATGATTCCCTGTTTAAATGTTCAAAAAGAAACACATCAATTCATAACTCGTTCACAACTAGAAAAAGATCATCAAAAAGTTTTTTTTTATTTTCTATTTATGTTTCAATAGCAGAAGAGACACAACATACAACACTAAATGTTGATTTTGCAAATGATACAATTTTGATGAGTATTACAACTTTCTGTAGCCTATTTAAAATATTTTGTACATTAATCATTTCAATAATAACCTCATGTAATTTATTGATAATCTTTAACAAATTATGTTTTAAATGTCTACAAACAATCTAAAATATTTCTAAATTGAGAACAGGTTATGTGTATGTGTGTACATTTGCCGTAAGTTTTGTGAATCTTTCACTTAGAAATTGCTAGTAAATTTCACAAATATATACAAATGGCAAGTGACACAAATAATTAAATTTTTTTTGTGTGAAATCATTGAAATCAACTAATTGAAGGATTATTTTTATTGTGTATATATAAGTACACATAATTACAGGTCATAGAATGAAAGTACCTCTTCACCTCTTTTTTGACCATGTCAGAATGACTGAAAATGGAAAGAAAAAAAGGGATTACACGGAATGAGAGAAATAACACTCAACCCGATGAGTAAAGTTCGCAGACGAGTTTTGAAGTTGACTTGAGAAAGCCTTGTCTGAAAGTTTGAAATAGCTTTGAAAAGCTTAATGTTCAGTTTTAATTGTTGAAACTGAAGTTTGGGACAGAATGGGAACACACTTGTTTCTAGCATGAATTAGCATGTTGCTAGCATGATTTAACGTGAATTAACACATCACTAGTGAGATTTTACATGAATTAGCATGTTGCTAACATGATTTAACATGTCTTTAACATGTTGCTAGCATGTCTCTAGCATGCTTCTAGCATGATTAACATGTTGTTAGCATGATTAGCAAGTTAATAGCATGGTGAGATATTACATGAATTAGCATGTTGCTAGCATGATTTAACATGTCTTTAACATGTTGCTAGCATGTCTCTAACATGCTTCTAGCATGATTAACATGTTGTTAGCATGATTAGCAAGTTAATAGCACATTGATATCATGTTCCTAGCATGATTAGCATGTTACTAGCATGTTGATAGCATGATTAACAAGTTACTAGCATGTTGCTTGCATTATTCTAGCATGATTAGCGTGTTATTAGCCTGTTGTTATCATGATTAGCAACTTACTAGCATGTTACTAGCATGGTTAGCAAGTTAATACCATGATTATAAAATGATTAGCATGTCACTAGCATGTTGTTAACATGTTTCTAGCATGATTAGCATGTTACTAGCATTTTGCTACCATGTTTCTAGCATGATTAGCGTGTTACTAGCATGGTTCGCAAGTTAATAGCATGATTCTAGCATGATTAGCAAGTTACTAGCATGTTGTTAGCATTTTTCTAGCATTATTAGCATGTTACTATCGTGTTACTAGCATGTTACTAGCATGATTAGCATGCTACTAGAATGTTGTTAGCATTATTAGCAAGTTACTAGCATGGTTAACAAGTTTGCTAGCATGATTCTAGCATTACTAGCATGTTTCTAGCATGATTAGCATGTTACTAGCATGTTACTATCATGGTTAGCAAAGTTACTGGCATGTTGTTATCATGGTTAGCATTTTACTAGCATGTTGTAAGCATGATTCTAGCATGATTAACATGTCAATAGCATGTCGCTAACATGATTCTAGCATGATTAGCAAGTTACTAGTATGATTAGCATGTTAACATCATGTTGCTAGCATGATTGTAGCATGATTAGCAAGTTACTAGCAAGTTCATAGCATGTCTATAGCATGATTAGCATGTTAATAGCATGTTGCTAGCATGATTAGCAAGTCACTAGCATGTTGCTACCATGTTTCTAGCATGATTAGCATTGTTAATAGCATGTTGCTAGCATGATTATCAAGTCACTAGCATGTTTCTAACATGATTAGCATGCTAATAGCATGTTGCTAGCATGATTAGCATGTTAATATCATGTTGATAACATGATTAGCAAGTCACTAGCATGTTGCTAGTGTAGGATATCAGACCGAATCAGACAATCTAAGATTTGGTCGTTGCTAGCATGTATAGCAAATCACTAGCATGTTGATATCATGTTTCTAACATGATTAGCATGTTAATAGCATTTGCTCACATGATTAGCATGTTAATATCATGTTGCTAACATGTCTAACAAGTCACTAGCATGTTCATAGCATGTTTCTAGCATGATTAGCATGTTAATAGCATGTTGAAAGAATGATTAGCAAATCACTAGCATGTTGCTAGCATGTTTCTTGCATGATTAACATGTTAATAGCATGTTGCTAGCATGATTAATATGTTATTAACATGTTTCTAGCATGATTAGAAAGCTACTTTCTAGCATGATTAGAAAGCTACTATCATGTTGCTAGCATGATTAGCATATTTACAGCATGATTAGCAAGTTACTAGCATGTTGCTAGCATGTTTTTAGCATGACCAACAAGTTACTATCACATTGCTAGCATGTTTCTAGCATGGTTCGCATGTTAATAGCATTATTAACATGTTACTAGCATGTTTCTAGCATGATTCTAGCATGATTAGCAAGTTACTAGCATGTTGCTAGCATGATTATCATGTTACTAGCATGTTTCTAGCATGCTTAACAAGTTACTAGCATGTTGCTAGCATGTTTCTAGCATGATTAGCAAGCTACTAGCATGTTTTTTAACATGATTAACATGTTGCTAGCATGCTGCTAGCATGTTTCTAGCATGATTAGCAAGTTACTAGCATGTTGCTAGCATGTTTTTAGCATGACCAACAAGTTACTATCACGTTGCTAGCATGTTTCTAGCATGGTTCGCATGTTAATAGCATTATTAACATGTTACTAGCATGTTTCTAGCATGATTAGCACGTTACTAGCATGTTGCGAGTATGTTTCTAGCATGATTAGCATGTTTCTAGCATGTTACTAGCATGTTTCTAGCATGATTAGCACGTTACTAGCATGTTGCGAGTATGTTTCTAGCATGATTAGCAAGTTACTAGCATGTTTCTAGCATGTTACTAGCATGTTTCTAGCATGATTAGCAAGTTACTAGCATGTTGTTTGCATGTTTCTATCCTAATACAGTTAAAACCAGGTGATTCGGTAAAAAAAACAAAAAACAGCTAAAAACAGCTTAAAACCAGCTAAACCCAGTTGATTCAGTAAAAACCCAGATAAAAACCAGCTAAAACCAGCTTAGGCTGGATGCCTAGTCTTAGCTGGTTTAAGTTGAAAATATCTGGGTTAAGCTTGGTTGGTCTTTTAGCAGGTCTCACAGCTTGACCAGCTATACGAAAAAACGTTTGTTGGGTCAGTCTGAAAAGGTATAGCACACCGAGTCAGACCAGTCTGAAGGTCTAGGCCGAGTTTGGTGGTTCTAGCTTGAATACTCTAGGAGGAGATATGTGTCGAAATTTGGCTCAGAAGAATAATAATAATAAGTTTAAATAGTAGATCAGTAAATTGGCTTTCTCAAGCCAACTTAAATATCAGCTTTGAACTTGATATATATTCAATGAGTTAAATTAATCAATTAGAAATGAGTTGGGCGAATTTGGCACGTTGTTTGTCCTGCAGGAACTGAAGCTCAAATCTCTGGTGAGAACAGGGGGAGTAATAGAGGATGCATAATGGAAACACTGAAAGAGTGATGTAAACTGCTGTGTACATACATTATCAGTGTGAATGGCTGGATTATATGAACATCATCCTCCCAAAATCATCAATAATCTCGATAACAAGAGGGACCACTTTGGGAACAATTCATAAGTGTTCTGAGACGTTTATGCACGTGTGTGTAAAGAGACTTGGGAAATGGTATCACAATTGCAAGATAGGCCAATTATAATTGATGTTTAAATAGTTCATCAATTCCACACATCGATTCAGACAGACAGACAGACAGACAGACAGACACATGAACCTACCAGCACCACTTCTGCTGTCATAAGCAATTTAGATTCCACTTCTGCCAAACCGAACGTCTGCGCATGAGCATCTGCCAAGAATTTGACACTCACCAATTCATTTCACTTTAAGTGCCGTGTGTCCTGATATTACCCCTAATGATAAATACTGCCCCGTTCAGCCAAAAGACGAGAAAGATCATGTTGCAAACCGATCATTTCATTCCCCCTGTCAGCAATGCAACGGTCATTTCCACGAACACTCACCCAACAGACAGACAGACAGACAGACAGACAGACACATGAACCTACCAGCACCACTTCTGCTGTCATAAGCAATTTAGATTCCACTTCTGCCAAACCGAACGTCTGCGCATGAGCATCTGCCAAGAATTTGACACTCACCAATTCATTTCACTTTAAGTGCCGTGTGTCCTGATATTACCCCTAATGATAAATACTGCCCCGTTCAGCCAAAAGACGAGAAAGATCATGTTGCAAACCGATCATTTCATTCCCCCTGTCAGCAATGCAACGGTCATTTCCACGAACACTCACCCAAGATTACTCTAAAAACCACAAGCAGATAAATCCAACCTCTGGCAAAGGGAAGATATTTGTGCCTGACGGTTAGGGATCAAAAGTGGTAAGAAAGTAACTGATTTAAATATCTCTGAGCAACTTCACAGTTGTTTGTTAAGGTTTCAGCACATTGTCGCTCCCTGGGGACAAAACAGACAATGTAGTTCCATCTAGCAAGATAAAAATGTCAGAATGAATCTTTTGTGTGACATCTGCCTAAGACGCATTGCATAAACAGTCAGAATGTGTGTGCACACGCAAGTGTGTACTGTATATAATGGGTGTGGGAGTGACTCAGCCATCTCTAGATGGAGGCCATGCCTGCTCTCTTGGACATGTGGTACCATGGCAACAGATAAATCATAACAATTATGAGCATCATCGTAGGCTTGAGTGATGGATAGATGATGAAGGGCACTCAGTGAGAGATGAACAGTGTTTTTATGCAAGGTCAGAGAGCAGACCAGATGAAGACCAGCCAGAAGCAAATGTTCATACAGTTTACTCATAATAAGCTATAGAGATGTACTTCAGGGGAAATGCAATCAAAACAAATACAGACAAAACAGATATTGCAATGTTCAAATGTGTTATTAAATAGAAACCTAAAATGGATTTAACAAGCACATATTCAAAGTATTGATTTCTTCCCACAGAAATTTAATAATTATATATATATACACTAGCAAAAGTTTATGTGTCAGTATAATTATTTTTAAGTCACTAATCCTAAACAAAAAATCTTACTGACCCTAAATTTTTGACCTTTTTTTATAGTGAATATCAGGCGCGGCTCGTCTATATGGACAAAATATTCATCCAAAACATAGACCTCTATATAAACTGAATCAATAATAAATTGTAAATGTGTTCAGCCTTCTGCAACAAATATTTTTAGGATTTTCTAGACTAGTAAAGAAAGCAGTATATATTAAAATCCCGCGCATGGCTTTAGCAGGCATGTATACATTATGCTAAGCGGGGCAGATGGTACCTGAGACCTCCCGAGGTCAACAGCGCCCCACAATTTTGCAACGTAAATCTGTGGTGAAAAGGAGTACTGCAGCACGCTCTAACTGAGAGCCATTGGGGCAGATTTGAGACTGCCCCGCTTATTTTCACGTTGCCTTACGTGAACCTCACTCCACCAAGACGATATCAATCTGCTTCAGCTTTATCAATCCGCATCAAATTAACAAAATAGGCTAAACGTTAAATCCTTTAGTTGAAATGTGCTCACATGAATAGTCTTTATATGGTTCTGTTGTGTTTGTTTTGTTTATTCTGAGAATAGACATGTGATATTTTTTCTCACCCGAATTGCTCCACAACTTGTAACATTCTAAATCAACATTTGGAGGTGATAAATACTATATTAAGACTGAATCAATTATAAATTGTAAATGTGTTCAGCATTCAGCAACATATTTTTCGGATTTTCTAGACTATTTTAAGTCGTAAAGTAAGCAGTATATATTAAAATCGCATGGCTTTAGCAGGCATGTATACATGATACTAAGCGGGGCAGATGGTGCCTGAGACCTCCCGAGCTCAACAGCGCCCCACAATTTTGCAACGTAAATCTGTGGTGAAAAGGAGTACTGCAGCACGCTCTAACTGAGAGCCATTGGGGCAGATTTGAGACTGCCCCGCTTATTTTCACGTTGCCTTACGTGAACCTCACTCCACCAAGACGATATCAATCTGCTTCAGCTTTATCAATCCGCATCAAATTAACAAAATAGGCTAAACGTTAAATCCTTTAGTTGAAATGTGCTCACATGAATAGTCTTTATATGGTTCTGTTGTGTTTGTTTTGTTTATTCTGAGAATAGACATGTGATATTTTTTCTCGCCCGAATTGCTCCACAACTTGTAACATTCTAAATCAACATTTGGAGGTGATAAATACTATATTAAGCCAATTATTATACAGCATTTTATGCGTGCAACATTACTTCGAGACTGCCAATCAACATTAGCGCGCCACCCACAGGATAACGCAAGGACATCTCTGCCAAAATGTTGTCCCCATGTGTTCAGAGATTAGAATATAAAGCTTACAAATTTTTTTCATATATTAGCGTTACGACCCAGAATCTGCCCCACCTAAATTTACGGTCAGGAGCCGCTACTTGTTAAATATAATGATTAGAGTATAATAATTAGAATGTAAGAAGCCTCCCAGACATTTAAGAATTTAAATAGCTTGATATTTAAGAAAAAGAGGATGTTTTTAACATTAGGTGAGTTTGGCAGCTTCTCTTTTCACTTTAACATAACACTGCCTACCCAAAGTATAAAGATAAACTAAAAAATGTAATGTAAAATGTAAAGTAAATGTAAGTGCCCTAATGCCCTAGCCTGACAAATAATCCTGGAGTTTTTTCCCTGCAGAGACCTGAGAGCGAAAGAGAGAGAGAGATGCTTACACAAGAGCAAAAGGTAATTTCAAAAGTATACAGCTTTTCAACTGCAATGAGAATCAGTGCTGAAAAGTAAAGAGATATTGGAAAGACAAACATGCTGGAAGTGTAGAGAAGGAATGCTGGGACATGTTCCTCAGTCTAGAACCATGCGATAGAGGTCGACCTGCTATTAATATTTTAGATCATACTACAGATAATTAAAATTATATAGGGAGACCGCGGCTAGTTGTCACACTTTTGAAGCCAGTGAATATTTCTCAGGGTAGGTTTATGTCTGAAAGTCAATTTCTGAAAAGGCATAAAAAAAGCAATTTAACATTTTCACTGTTATTTCTAGAAACACATGGGAAATAGCAGGGTACGTCATCACACTATATGGGGTAAGCTGTCATCGGAGGAACCTGCCATTAAACAGCCTATAATAAACTTTTCCGAATTTATTTATTCATAAAACCTTAAGAACGTTTAGAAACACTCAGATTACCTTGACATTCTATGAGCTTTATGGTGTTTTAAAAGAACAAGGTCACTCATATGACTAGAAATGTAGAGTAAATGTCCTGTTAATGAAAGTGAATTGAAATACATGGTAGCTGGATTGGTCACTTACTCTCTTTAAAAATTGTGTCACCCTGCTGTTAAGAAAGACTGACAACTACTTAAAGGCAGAGTAAGTGATTTCTGGTAGCCAATGTTGATATTTGAAATCACCAAAACAAACACGCCTCTACCCCAAAAGGGTCTTGCCCCTATTTTGATAGCTCTACCCCACATATATACGTACGCAACCCAGGCAACGATTCGTTCTGTGAAACAAAGCAAAACCAATGTTACACCTTGTCTACGGACGTGAGCGGCGCGGCGCGGCGCAACAAATCCCCGACAGAAAACTGCTGCCGGGTTCTATTTATGACGTGCTGACACACGTTTCAAATGGTTTTCAACGGTTGTTTGATCGCGTCCAGTGTAGGCAGAGCTGTTGTAGACACGGTGTTACTCACCTATTGAGAAGAAACAAAGCAACCTCGGCGTCCGATCGCAGGCCTCCGCTCCTTGAGTTCTCTCCAGCGCTGGAAAGCTGATCCGATATTTACACGGGTCCTACTTCTTGCCTTATCGTTCCGCAGACGTTTTCCTCTTTTGTTTTTTATCCGCCATCTCTATCTTTGTCGCTCGGCTCGGCTAATGTCCGTCCCATGCACTGAAAGCTCTCTCCTCCACATCATGAGTAGACACGCCCCTTATTGCTGATTGGCTACAAGTTTGTTTTGCGATTCGGCCCGAATCAGTTTTCTAAAGTGTTTTTGAAAAATCACATACCCTGCCTTTAAGAGAAAAAAGAAAAATGTTTAATTTCCTTTTTCACTTGCTGTCATTACTGGGAATTCACAAGAACGGTTTGCACTTGTGTTTGTGTGTGTTTAAGCCCTTTTTTCGGGATAATTCATTTCACACAAAGTTAATGTCAGTGGCGTAGCAAGTCAGCCCCGGGCCCACATGCAAAAAAATTTGTACGGTCCCGCCCAAACGTCCAGCTCGGTTAACTTAACCTAGGCCCTATTGTTGATTTTTCTGAAGTAAATAACGTTGCGTGGATCGTGCTTCACAAACTGTTTTATTTATGGTATAAATGCTTGGAAATAATATTTAACGTTTTCAAGTCCATTCATTATTTGTAGCACGCAAGCCACTCAATAATCGCAGCTTTGTGCTTTGTTAGTGCCTACTTTCAATGTTATGATAAAATATATAGAATAAAAGTGTTTTTACGCTCTTTAATTTGTAGTGAGATAATTCGCCAGTAGTGGCATATGAATCAATGATATTTTCCTCTTTAATATTGGCAGCAAGAAATAAACATGAATATTTGAATGCATGTTAAAAAAAAATCAGAACAATTTAATAAAAACGAATGTCGCATGAAATTGATCAATCAGAGTTTCAAAAAACGTCAATAAGTCTACGTTTTATTGCTGTTTTTCATGTTAAATGTGAAGAATGACAGGTTGGATGCCACAGACTTTTTTTTGGCGGAGAATAGGTGGAATTTTCACATTAACGTCACACAATATAATATACACATTATATAAACTGTTTTTTTTTTAAATCCATATATTTTATTTTAGGCAAGTCGTGTTGATTTGAGAAGGTGGCTAAATTGATCAAACATATGCTCATTGCGCTTCCTGCCGCTGGCCGCTTGGTCGTTCCTTTAAAAAACAAAAACTTGAATTTAACAAACAGAATGTTCCAAACATATTTCTAAATTAACTTAATAAAGAAACAAAAAGAAATATGACCACTTTGCCATTCAAAACCAAAACTGAAATATTGTAATGGCTGCAACAGCAGCTGTGTATGGGGAAGAGAGAGAGAAAAAAGACAGGGGATCCAGTCGGGGCGAGAATTCTGATAAGCTGTCGTGCAGGGATCTTCATTCCCTCGTTTCAACTAAAAGTTCCCTGGGCTCGGCGGGCCCCCAAACTGCCCGGGCCCATATGCACCTGCATACCCTGCATGACCAGACGCTACGCCACTTGTTAATGTTAATCATTACAAAATATGCATAACAATATGTATTATTTAATGATTATAAAATGGGAATTTCCTAATAGTATTTACTTTTAAATTAAAATCCATACTGATAAAAAGGGGACTCCTAATAATTCCTCTGTAACATATCAGTTTGTAATGGATGGAAAAAGACATCTGCAATATTGAGTCATATTAATCAAGCTATGTTCTACTCCTTGTCTTTGGCTTTTAAAGCAAATGATGCAAAGATAATTCTGATTAAAATAAATGAGATGGTGGAAAACACTACTCAGGGCCAGAATTCTGATAAGCTGTCGGACAAGGTCCGGGCCCGTGCAGGGCTCTATTCATTCCCTTGTTTCAACTAAAAGTTCCCCTGGGCTCGGCGGGCCCCCAAACTGCCCGGGCCCATATGCACCTGCATACCCTGCATGACCAGACGCTACGCCACTTGTTAATGTTAATCATTACAAAATATGCATAACAATATGTATTATTTAATGATTATAAAATGGGAATTTCCTAATAGTATTTACTTTTAAATTAAAATCCATACTGATAAAAAGGGGACTCCTAATAATTCCTCTGTAACTTATCAGTTTGTAATGGATGGAAAAAGACATCTGCAATATTGAGTCATATTAATCAAGCTATGTTCTACTCCTTGTCTTTGGCTTTTAAAGCAAATGATGCAAAGATAATTCTGATTAAAATAAATGAGATGGTGGAAAACACTAAAGAAACCATGCATGTGCTCTTGCAATAGCTACGGTTGCTAGCAGAATATGTATAACATATAGTTGGAAATATATATATATATACCTCCAACAGGAGTAGTGTACAGTACAGTGCGTGAAATGTTACATGTAGTATATAACATGCTTGACATATATATATCTTGACATCTTGACATCATGTATATATACTTAACTTCAGCTTATAATAAACAGTCCTGAGGCCACAACAGCTGCTGAGCAAGTAAAAAATGTTGGTGATGGTTTCCATAGACACCAAACAGATGTTCGACGGCAGGCATCTCGGCAGTGGCCATCAACATGTGTCCTCTCAACGCTCTGTCGCCTCTCAGCTCTTATACGCTGCAAAGAAACCTGCTGATAAAGATCAATGCAATGTCACAGCCGCTGGATTTGACAAATGCTTTCTGACCTCTATGGTGTGGTTTGGGTAAGGTTGAAATGATTTATCAGATTTTCTAATAAATCAACTTTTCAAACACGATAACAACAATAATCAGCTTCAGTACAACAGCACTCTTGCTCATTTGATACTAAATCCAAACCCCAAAAACCCTGCTGGAACACACCAATGCAGTTTAAGTCGCTGTATTCTGGAAGAATATCAACAAAACAATGACAGGGTTGGGATTGCTCGCTCAAACTTCTGTTCTGCTTCAACTGTTTGCGTACCACAATCACATAAAAATGTTCCTGAGACAGTATTATGCTGCACGCATCCCATATGCAGCTGGTCCCTCGGCCTCTGAGACGAAGCCAGAATCACGGCCATCGAGTCGTAACTAACGGATACAAGTGTGTGTTAATTAATTCGACAGCCTTTGTGGATTGGGCTGGTTTGTCAGAATCTGTTTTTGCATTCTCTCTCTCTCGTTTTTCTAATTTCTCTGTTTTTGTGAAATGAAATGAGACGGCACTCAGGCGATCCAGACAGATGCTACCGGGGGTGACTAGCATGCTAATGCTAATGTTATTTTGGAAAATAAGTGGTACAAGGTTTTCTTCCCTTGTACTTTACAGCTTAGTACTTTTTAAAATAAGTTATATGTTGTCAGTATCAAGTTGTCAATGCCACATATCAAGAAAAATCACGACAAGGCTGACTGTAACCTGTTTTAGAAGCTTAGCAACTCAGTTGTCAGAGTTATTATGGGTATTTTTTGTAACTTACTCAAAGGGCCTTAACATGCTTTTCATTTTTACTTTCAATCAAGTTCCTTATGCCCCTCTAGTCACACGCATACTTAATCATGGGGCTATGGCATTTTAATGAGGCATTCTGTGAAGATGTGCTAACAAGCAAACTCAATTACCATGAGGTTTCGATGAGAGAGTAGAGGAAACAGATGCAGTGTTTAAATTTTCAAACGAAAGATGGGGAAAGAGAGAGAGAATGTTAGTATTTTCATAGTGTAAAGCCAAAGGCAAAATATCACACAATTTAAAAAAATCTAAATCACGGCAGAGGAGTGTTAAATGTGTACAGATGTAGCTGTGTGAAGATGTGAAGATACTGTAGTGACACCTGATATTAACATGAATCTCTGCATATTCTTTAGCTGGATTGCATTTACACCAGAGTGTTCTGATAGAGATCCAATTGCATTTACATGTAAGGTTTACATAAAATGTTCCATCATTTAGTGCATTTCAGATCATTTCAAAATATGTTCCATCATTTTGACGGATAAAATATATGGTCTATTGTGTTTCCCTCCTTTAGAAAAATTCCCACAGTGAACAATAAAGATATGGATAAGAAGTGAAGAAAAGATGAGACAATAAAGTTTTAAAGCCCCCTGGTGAAAGCAAACCAGGAGAGAAAAAAGGTGAGGCTTTGGGAAGACAAACAAGAGATTTCAAGCATAGTCCAGTGAAATAATTCATGGGATATTGTTCACTGAATTGGGTCACAATTTCACAAGGTATTCGAATTTTAAACTTGGTAAAACAGAGCTGCCACAAAAAGTTGAGAGCTTATTTAATATATAATTTATTGAAAAAAGTAAGAAAGAACCATTTTCAAAAGAATTCTAGTTTAACACAAAGCTTCATTTCATATTGTGCGTATTACAGTTGGGTAACTTAATCTCTTTTAAACAATATGTGTTTACTTGACATGACAGTAAATAACTCACTAAAAAAATATGTACAGGCATATAAGAAAGTACGAGACAGATTGCCTCTCTTACATAATATGCAAGTATCAGTGTTTATAAATGAAATGAGTGTTTACATCCCTGTTAAAAGAACAATACTCAGCAGAAATTAGGAACAGATGGCAACAGATGGATGAGCAACACAGAGAGAGGAAAAGAGAGTATATGTTCATCTCCAAGAGAGAGGGCATGGTGGCCATTAATGTTGGTCTGGATGACTAGAGGGGTGAAGTGGCCCTTTTGCTGTGTGCAGCTGCTCTCAAACAATGACGCCTGACTGACTGGGCTGCTCTGGCTTTCAGAGGATCTGTAATGACCCTCTACAATGACTACAGGTGGAGTACAGCCCTCTGAGAGCTTTATAATGGGGTGGAAATAGCAGTAAGGCTACATTAAAAAAGCTGAATCACCACACTAACTTGGGCCCATGGCACATTGACACAGGCAACTGCTGAGAGGAGGTGGAGGGATGTTGCAGGCCAGAGAGCACTCGAAAATCGGACTCCATTTTGACTGCAATTAAGTGGGATGTAGTCAGAGAATAAATACCGCCATGCAAATCTACTGCTAAGCGATGGGTTGGAAACTGTAATGCTGGGTTTCTGAAGTGATATAAAAATCTTTCAATACAAATGAAAAAAAAAAAAGAAAGCAGCCAGAAGACACTGGGCAATCTGTGGTGGAAAAAGAAAAGAATAATAAAAGTGGCATAGAAAAAAAGTATATATTGTAAAGAAATTATATTTATAATACTATTTATGTATTTGTTGCACTTTTTATTGTCACTTGAGAATAAACTAATTGCTTTGGGTTAAAAATGGCATATATGGTACTGAGTGAACGTTGCAGACTTATTTCTAACTTAAACGTAAGAATATCATACCATTACCTGGACACTACAGCTGATCTCATGTTGCCATAACACCAACACAATTTTTAGACTGCTGTTTCAAAGCTCTTCATGGCCCCTCTCTCACTCTTTCATTTCTCTCACACATACAGTTACTTGAGCCCTTCTGTATCAAGTATGGATTAACACATGCATTCATGCTGATTCTCTGTAGTCTATTTTGCACCAATTAGAACTGTGTTCTGTCTGCAAGGATTATTCTGCTTAATTGACTTATAAAATGTGTTAGTTGTTGAATAATCATTTACCTGTAAATATTGCCTTTGTCTTAGTTCATATTTATCCTATGAACATCTGTGTGAGATCTATTCTATTACTGTATAATTTCATTTGATGGCAGAAATTATGTGTACAAACTTAGTGTTTACTAATTTGTGAGAACTACTGAATATCAGAAACAACTTATGCAGTTTCTGAGAAGTTATTAGAGTAACAAGGAGTTTGATGATATACTGATTTTATTCAATAAAAAGTACGGAATCAACTAAAAAATTAGTATTGAGTAGCTACAATTTAGACACAATAATCCCAGTTACATTGTCTTTTTTTGCACCGATGAAAATATAGTTCAAATAATTGCACATCAGAGCCGTTCAGAGCAGCACACAGTAACCGTGTTTTTAAACAAATAGGTTGAGTAAATAATTCAATGACTTAAAAAACTGTCTTATCTAACCCACAGAAAGATAATATTTTTGCATCTCAAAAATGTTGTGGAAATAAATATGATATTTTTCATTTGTGATTACATAAGTTTTTGATTTATGTGAAAATGTTTGGCAGTTCGATCAAATAATAAGAAACCTACATATACCTACATATAGCTGATACTGCATGGCTGACAGCACCTCATTTGTATCCAGTTCACTTATCACAAATGTCAAGCATGTTATATACTACACGTTAAAATGGTTGGAGGTATGTCATTCCAAACATACTCCTATGTGTGTATGTTTCACTATATGTCTTTCCACTCCAGTGGTGTTTGCTGTAGTTATCGGATGGTTCATTGCTGTGGCGTGTTGTCCAGGTTATACAAGTATACACAGAGAGCAAAGCAAGATATGAAAAATGACAAGAATCAATTTATTCTTGGCAGTAATTTCACTGGTGCTCTCCAAAAAAGGGCTCTTATGTTAGCACAGAACACCATGCACACATACACACATCCTCAACATCAGAGGCTAACTCGACAGATGTGTGAGACACAAGATTAAAAGACAGCCAAGCCGGCTTGAAAAGATGAGTAAACCACAAACACATAACAGCCTGAGGATAGCCGCTGCACAAAGATTCATTCAAGGTCACATTCACACAAACACACTTGTTCACCTCAGGTCATTCAGTGAGGTGTCAGAGGAGTTACATCAGTCAGAAGTAATGACATTTCTCTCTCCCTCATGCACACACTTCACAACCACAAGATTAGTTTGGCGAGACCCCACTTCTCCGTCCATTTTAGAGGGACACTCTTGTTGACAAGGTCACTTCCTTCCTCCTATAGCCTTGAAAACGAAAAGAAAATGAGAATAAAGAAGGAAAATAAGATACCCTTGTCCACTCTCAGATCAGAGAGCAAATATAACATGCTCTTCATAGGTAATAAGTAAACTATGCTGAAAAATCTTTAAAGGCTTTAAATGTATAACATTTAAATATTTTTTGTAATTGTATTTGTAAAAAATATAATTACAAATTTCTAACAATGTACATTCAGGAGTGATGCATCTATTCTCTGATTTTTCAAGTCAAACCATCAAAAATAGCATTGTAGCTTTCGTAAACATCTGGTTTATTTAATTATTGAATAACGTAAAAATATTTGATGGCATAAATCTTGCAAATAGTCAAACTCTAGCTCTTAATCATAATGAACCAGCTGTTGTTTACTGAGAGTATATTTGTTTAGACGTTCAAATATTTTGGATTTAATTATTATGGAATTGATTGAAACATTATTACGGAATTGGCTGAAGCAGGCATGACTTTAATTTTTCTCTTTAGAAAAAGTGCAATTTGGGCTTACTGCTGGACAAACTATGAGTATACTTGTTATTTTCCAGCTCAGGAAAGTAATTTATTCATAAAATAGGATCTATGAAAGCAGCTCCTCCTTTGTATTTCAATGTCATTTTGATTCCTTTAGAGAAAAAGAAAAGAAACAGTAATTGCTTTGAAACTTACAAAATTGTGGTTTGTTATTCTAACCCATAACAGCAAAGGGCAAATGAGACTGCAATTTTTTAGACACAGAAGTAAATTATTTCTGATGTGATTTCTGATTAAATAAATCTTTTGCATTAAATAATAATTTCAACAATGTTCAATGGGAGTTGATTGTCATTTATTTTTCATTTATCCAAGTGGTAAGGTCTATGTGTGGCACTTTAAACATCACACACACTGTTTTTCATGTCTGTACACATGTGTTGATTCCCTTTGCTGACAATTTCAGAACATCAATACTTTGTTATAGCCGATACAAGATGTCTTGTGTCAAGATCGATGGTCATACAGTTCTTTCTTCTTGTCTTTAAACATCTAACAAAGAATTTACAAGACAGGGTTTGTTTTCTACAAACCACTCGCATATTTTGTGTATTTGTGTATGTGTAACAGCACAGGTGTCAACATTTCAAATGAAAAAATGAAGATAAAACATTGTTTCCCAGTGCTTTAATAAATGGCAAACGAAATGATATGTGATGAAAAACACAAATGTTCTATAAAATGTTAAATTTATTTATATCAGTAATTGAAATTAAACAATCCTTACACAAATTAAAACACTCAATTACTGTAGGCTGTTAATGGCTGTGAAGCAACCAGGTGTGTTTAAGTGCATTTTACAAGAGCGTTTCTAAAGTAATATAGTTTTTTTTTTAAATGAAAGTGATTTGGTGTGATTATATTGGCTATTTTACAGTATTCTACATTTTGTAATATAAACAGCAACATAACTCATTTACAAATAACTAGAGAGAAGTGAGGAGAGGTTCTTGTAGAGGTCAATGTATTTAGCTACTAAAACTTCCTTTGTAGACGTCTGTAGAATGTAGAAGGTCAACATATCAAGACATTATAGAAATGAGGTTATTACTCCCTCAGAGCAAAGACTCGGTCCAAAACATTAGTTAGAAAGCCTTCAGCATTGTTCAGGTTAACAGCATTAATTAATCATAATAATTTGGTCTCCTAGATGTTGAAAACAGTCACACTGTTATAAAAAGTACAGAGTGCTGTGAAAGCACATGTGGTGTGAAAGGTCACTTCATTTTAATATTAATGCAAAGGGGGAGCACACAAAAAAATTTGATCAAATATCATTAGCATTTGCATTCTTAATAACACATTGTGATTGGAGTTTCTGATGTCAAGTAATTTCCTTGTCGTATAAAAAAAAGAACACACATTCTGAGATATATTTTCTTAAAGAGCGCATTTATGGAACAAGACTGTATGGTGGTTAATGAATAAGATGCAGGTTTTTGTTCCGAAACAACTAGTGAATTCTATGGAAGCTCGTTTCCACCATAGGATAAAAAAATAAAAAAGGTAATTACGACTTTTTATTTCAATATTCAGAATTTTTTCTCGCAAACAAAAATTCTGAATTGCGCGATATAAACCTGCAATTGCGAGATTGCACAATTACCTTGTTAAATGTTTTATTTATTTATTTTTTAATTCTGTGGTGGAAACAAGCTTCCATAGAGTTCACTCCATAATGTAAAAAGCTGGTCAGATGAACTTCTTTGCTTTGTTTGTGTACATTTGGATAATGTGAAAAAGGAATAAAAAAACAACATTTGTTAAGCAAGTGAGATCTTGGTGTTTAATTCTGATCTGTCCTTGTTTTAATCTTATTGAAGGTATGTAGCACAGATCAAGCATGAGGACATTTGTATTCATGTGAGTGATATGAGAACAAGCAAAAGTTAATGAATTCATAGTCTACCATTTAGCTCGATATTGATTAGCTCCTCCAGCACTGCAGGTTTAATTTTTGGTAAGAATCTATTGTGTGTTTTAGGTGAGTGTGTTTGTGTGCGCGTAAGTGAATTCCTGCGTATAACAATACACCTTGATGAAATTGCTTAATGATTTTCTTTTATCTTGAGTTTGGCCATAACAGCTGGCATCGGCTGCTTCGTTTCTACAAAAAGCAAGCCCATCATTAGAAACTACAATTACATGCAATTACCTTCCCCTTTAGAGGACATGAAGGAACAAAGTACTTCATGTTCCTTTCTGTGTGGAGTGTGTGTACGTGCATATGCTCTCAGCATGGGGGCAATTATTCGAAAACTCTGATGCTTGAACCTCTAAAAGCTCTGACTATTCTAAGCACTTTCTTTTATAAGGAAAACTTAAGGGAGCGCAGAATCTGCACGCTTTCAAACTGTCAGAATGGATATTTGCTACCAGTGTAACTAATATTCAGATGTAGCTGTACTCTGTTTGCCTTCTTTGTGAGAAGCAATTAACCAAGTGAGGCAAACACTCTTCATGAACTGAATCAATTTAATGCTCAGTAAATGTAAGATGTGTTTCAGTGTCAAGAGTTCCAAACCTAAACACAGAGTCTGGAAAGGATCAACAAAAGTTTTAAAGACAGCAAATCAGTCACTTGTACTTCATATACATTTATCTGGTATGGTAAAACTAAATGGAAGCAAAGCTTATACTTTTTACAATATAAGTTGAACAGCTGAAAAAATATATTTATTTTGTAAAAAGTTTGGGGCCCCAAGAATCACCACCACTTTACACTCCACTAGCGACAGATATGGCAAATTTCTTTATTCACTTATAGCTTAGTCATGTCATAACTGTTCATAGCTCTTTATATTAATTTATATTTATAATATATATTACATTATCGGTCAAAAGTTGGGAATAATTAGGAGATTATTTTATTTTTTATTGTTTTATGTTTTTGAAAAAAGTTTCTTATGCTCACCAAGGCTGCATTTATTTGATCAGAAATAGTAATAAGAAGTACCATTGTGATAAGAACTACTATTACAAGAACTGTTTTCTATTTTAATATAGTTATACATTGTCATTTATTCTTGGGATGGCAAAGTTTAATTTTCAGCAGCCATTACTCCAGTCTTCAGTGTCACATGATCCTTTAGAAATCATTCTAATGTGCTGATTTAGTGCTTGAAAACATTTATTATTATCAATGTTGCAAACAGTTGTGCTGCTTAATTTTTTGTGGAAACTGTGATGCGCTTATTCCATTGCTGTTTGTCAAATGTCTGTGAATCTTGTTCAGTTTATGTCTTAGTTGAATCTTTTTATTTTCGTACAAATATTTACATGTTAAAGGGGTCCTATTATGCTTTTTCACTTTTTTTATTTTAGTCAGTGTGTAGTGTGTATGTTTGGGCATAAAAAAGATCTAGAAAGAAACAGTGGTTGCAATAAATTTTTTAACTCTGTCCCTGAGCATTATAACCCCAATATGCTATTGTGTGCTGCGCATTTTACTGAGGACAGCTTCCACAACACGAGGGAGTACAGTGCCGGATTCGCCCAAAGGTTTTTGTTAAAAGACGGAGCAAGGGGCGTGGCAGTACTGAAACACCATCTAAGCTGTTCGCCAATCACAACGCACTGGGACAGCTAACCAATCACAACACATTTTGTTTTTCGGAAGGCGGACCTTCATCAAAGCCGGAACTAATCGAGCCGTTTGTGCCAGGTTGGGGAGAAAGGTATTTTAATAATGTAAATTATGTGAAAAATAATGCGTTTTTCGAACCACCAAGCATGAGAGCATGTTCTAGTACACCCCCAAAACTAAATCAAGACTTTGTAAAAGAGCATAATAGAACCCCTTTAAGACATTTGACTGCTTTTAAAATTTGAAAATAAAAGCAGTTAAAATGAGAGGAAATGAGATCCTCTTTTTTTCTGGAAAAATGCTGAGCTATAATAAATAGATGCAAATTATTAAAATGTAATTATATTTCATATTTTGTCTTTGCAATATATAAATCATAGTACATCAAGATAAAACAGATGTTTAGAAAAGTGCTGTGGTAGCGTTTTCTGCTTTTTAGTGTTTTGGAGGTGGAGGGGGTACAATTCAAAAGGGCCCTACACTCCCTATTGCAGCATGTTACTGCAAGCACAATTTTGATATTGCTGTGTCATAAAAAACTGGAAGTTGATTTTAATATTGGACAGGTCATTCCGTCACACATCAGACCGACAATCCATAAGCTCATTCCAGTTGCTCTTTTGGTACTTTGAAATGACTGACATGTAATGCCACTGTGCTGACAGGAACCGAAATGTCTGCCATATCTTGACTGCGGCATTACGCTGAGCTTCATCTCTCAGTTCAATCCAAATGCCAACGATACCTTTACAATTCTTTACATCTCTCAATTTTCAGTTGCCTTATTCCCGCTCAAAACAAAATATGACTTTAAAGGCCAACGTGCTGACAGGCATCGTTGGGGAAAATGATATCTAACCAGGGTGCCTTAGCAACAGAGTGACACTGCAACTACCTTTGATGTCCCGCCGAGCAGACAAACAGGCACATACACTGCCTAATCTCATCGAGGGGAAGGAAAAAAAAACTGCGAGAAAGAAGAAAACAAGCTGAACTTTTCTGAAATTGCTCCTCCGTGTCTCCCACTTGGCGTCTCTCGTCACCCTCTCATCTATTTCTCACCCTTCTGTTTCTCTCACATCTCTCGACTGCCTTCTTTCTTCTTCTTTCACTCTTCCATGTCAGCTTTTCATCTAGCTATTCTTCAAGGAGCTCCGGTTTCTTTGTTTTTGGGTTTCTAAACACACCCTCATTCAGCCTTTGAGAGTTAGCATGCTAACTGTGCTAGGGGCTAGATTAACTCCCTGACGGTAATGTATGACATGACAAAAAAGAAATGACTGACATCTGTTGAAATGATCTGCCATGTAGAGCTGCGAAACTGAACTCTCTAGAGTGAACACTAGCAGTCAGCATATAGGCTTTTGCGCATTGAGCTAATGTGTGTGTGATCTGAATATTTCACATACAGAGGCGTAAAAATACTGTATGAATAGGAAGCTTCATTTATTAGCAGTGTTGGGAGTAACGCATTACAAAAGTAATAATATTACAGTAGTATATTACGTTTAGCTGTAACGCAGTAATATAACGCATTACTAATAAAATTTGGGTAATATTATTACTCGTTACAATCTCAGTAACGCAAGTTACAACAACATATTACCGTACTAACACCGCAAAACAGCACCAGAGAAAAAATTCCGCGGGTAAATAGTAACTGAATTAATTAAATATACATCTGAAAAAGAAATAAGTACTTTATGTATAGGTTTTAGGTAATACAAAATGTCATGTGGCAATTTGTTATGGATGGATGGATGAAGAAAGAAAGAAAGCAAGAAAGAAAGAAAGAAAGAAAGAAAGAAATATCTTAGAAGAGAGAAAAAAAAAATCACTGCCCTGAAGACCAAATGTGCTTCTTGACCATATTTTCCTCTGGCATAGGGTTTGCTCTGATAGAGATCACAGTAAACCCCTGACGGGACATGTAGGGGACAGTCACACCTCTCCTTTGCATATTTTTGCATAACTCAGACACGTCACCTTCCAAAATAATGAAACCGATAACGTATAGGAAGGCTTTCTGTCAGTTCACTTGTCTCTGTGAGGGAGGCTCAGGAAAAGTGTTTTCCGAAGCAGGTGGGACACAGGAGATTAAACTTGCTGCTTTTTAATCATAGTTTATTCCTCCACACCTTCCACTTCACCTCAGAACTGTATCATTTTTGCAGGGAGTGATGTTGTCTGTGCAGACACCTGTAAACCTGTAAAGAGCACAGATCTGGAAAACACTCGTGCAGCAGTCATGGTGTTGTAATAGAAAATAAGAATGATAAACATTTTATAGGTTTGCGGTATTTTATCTTTTATTCTGTCCTCCCTAGCCACCACGTCACTCCTCAAATATTGTACAAATAATCTGTCAAGACCAGCCTTCAGGAAATGGGAGCTGGATTTTTGTTCTTCCCCAGGCAGAGCATTACATATGTCTGGGTGTTGCATTTGGAACACTAGGTGCACTAAGAAAGAAATGTTGTTAAAGGATATTTGTGCTACCAGTACATAGGTTGTGACCACACAGATCCATCCATACATCCATCCTTCCAATTTATTTACTTTCATGCATAGGGTATATATTGTGTATCTCAATATAGACATCTGTGTTTTGTATTTATTGTATTTTAGTTCCATTTCTCGAAAAAGTCAGCTGATTTTCAATGACTTGTTCTGTAGGTTACATTATTACACCTGTAAGTGGAGTCATTGAATTATCCACTCAAGTGATTTATTTAAAACACTGATTCATTCATGAGTGAAACATGTGACCATCTTTATTAGTACTTCACTCAAGCCATCCATTCAAGACTCTGATTTATTCAGGAATGAAACACCACTACTGTGTGTTGACCGAGACACTTTTTCTTCTTTCTGTTGGTGGAGAATAAATACACAAAATAACTGGTCATATTTTTTAAAAGCAATATCACATTCACACTGGAGCTGAATGTGGCCTTTGGAAAAGACTATACAACACGTGACTGCAGAAAGCCATTATATGTGTGCTTCCGAGAGGGAATTCAATGTCCATTTGTACCATATTAATATTTAATTTATTCATCTCGTTGGACCATATAGCCATGCAAATACATGTGCAATATCCCCTAGCACTCATGTGGTGAGAAGGATGAGGGCAGTGAAATTGCATATTTCTGTGCTATTTCAAGCATGTAAAGAAAGCGTATAAGGGCATTCTGAAGTTCACTAACATTTGAAATGAATGGCAAAATGTTTCAGTTGAGCGTTTCCAGAAATACAGAAGCAGATCTCTGACCTTCTCTTCATGAAGTGTTTACAGAGAAGAGGCTTCCACAGAATAACCATGGTTTTGGAAAGAAGTGTTTGAATATGACAGACACATCCACACTAAAATAAACATATTCTTATTTGTCCTAAATATAAAAAAGTAACTGATGATGGTCGGAGAGGAGGCAGGTCATCTGTCACACCATTCATCAATAAGAAGCCAGTTTAATTAATATAGAATCTCTTCTAAACAACAGCAGCTTCAACAGGGAACAATGTCCACATCATAAAAACTTAATTTTTTAATAGTATATTGATCAGGAGTCGTTGGCAGATAGTTAATTGTTTTATCATAATAACTTTGTCTAACAGGCACACTATCGATCCTTTGAATCGATTCCTTGATCTATGTCAAAATGAAGTCTTTTCATTTAGTGATGGCGTCAATAATACAGAAAACTCTGCTTGAATTAATTGCACTGTGGTAAATAAGGAATAGAGCAAAACATGCATTGTCAAACTGAAGACTGGGGATTCGTCGCGTGTTCTTTTGCCTATTTATTTTAAATAGGTCCTATTATGCTTTTTCACTTTTTCAACTTTAGTTAGTCTGTAATGTTGTTGTTTGAGCATAAAAACGATCTGCAAAGTTACAAAGTTCAAAGTCCACTTCAAAAGGAGATATTTTATTTAACAGAAATCAATTTTCAAAAACTACAACGAATGACTCGTTTGGACTACAACGCATATTTTCGAATCGGACGAGACCTGGTTGAGCTGCACTAGAGAAGGCAACGAGTGTTATCACTATGTCGGAGACACGCTAGCTTTCCCAAGGCAGATGAACTTAGAGTGGTTACAATAACCCGGGTTTAAATCGCGCTCAAATTGATTTGACATTGACGCAATACAGGTGCATCTCAATAAATTAGAATGTCGTGGAAAGTTCATTTATTTCAGTAATTCAACTCAAATTGTGAAACTCGTGTATTAAATAAATTCAATGCACACAGACTGAAGTAGTTTAAGTCTTTGGTTCTTTTAATTGTGATGATTTGAGAGGTGTTGTAATAATGTCAAATATGTGAAAAATAATGTTTTTTTCGAACAACCTAGTATGAGAGCCTGTTCTAGTACACCCCCAAAACAAAATCAAGACTTTGTAAAAGAGCATAATAGGACCGATTTAAAAACAAATTTCAGAGTTTATTAATCATATGTTCAAGTTGGTTGGTGTGAAGTTGGTATTTATGGTGTAGTGGTTACCAAAAGATTGTATCTATAGTATCATATACATATGAAATATCACCACAGGATAATTGTGAGTTTATGGCTTGCAATTTTTTAAGTGTTCTAAAGAATCTATTTAATTGCTAAATCGTTGTCACAAAGACTGAGCACAATCAAAAGACAATGAATACATATGTGAGAGACATACATGAAGTATATAAAAATAAGAATTATATGCCAAAAAATCTTGCCTTACGCCCCCATACACACTCATTGAACTTAAGAAACAAGTTCAACATGAACTTTTTAAAAATAAAAATAGCTTGCTATCTAATTAACTAATGTGACTAAACACAGATAGTGCTCTGAAATCTAATTAGTAAGGAGTGCTGCAATCCTGTGTTTAAAATCGACTCATCGTAATTGATTGTGCTCTTCAGGTCACTATTTCTGAGCTCATTTAGGCAAAGTATTACAAGCACAGCAGCAAAATAAGCAACAGCAATTTATTCACGAACTTTCCTTGGGCCATTTTTTGTAGAAATAGGAGACATCTGACAAACTGATTATAAATTACTATGTGAACCAGGGAGGTAACAGCCATTATAAATATATATTATAAAAAAAAAAATATATATATATATAATTATAAATATCCCGCCCACTTTTACAAATGACTAAGACCATCCCCCCATTTTCTGGGAAATGATTATATTTAAAGAGTTTTAGCCAAAGTAAAGAATAAAAAAATTGCAGACCTCTGTCTCAGACTGAATGAATGTGAAGCAGTTTGATATGGCTAGTGACCTGCCTTTCAGCAAGGACAAATGGCTAAACATTATGTCACCTACTTAATATTCATGAGCTAAGATTTAATTTTCAGATCGTTCCTGATCCCTTGGTATTAAAAAAATACTGGTGTTTATAACACACATAAAAAAAAACAAAAAAAAACCACTCAATTTCTTGTCTCTTTGAAAAGATGCTCGAAGTTGGTTTTTACTGTTGTGAAGTGGACTGCTACACATCTGTGGTTAGACTTTTTTTTCTGTCCTTGAGGAGTTTTACTCTTTATTTTTGGCATTTCTTTGAGAGCGAGAAATGGTGTTGTTGTTGTTGAGACAAGAGGGGAAATGGGGACAGGCAATTTGTCCTCTGCATTTGACGCACACACACACACACACACACACACACACACACACACACACACTGGCCTGGAAGGGACTACTATAGAGGTTGTATATGTGTTGCATATTGTGCTTGAGCATATCAAATACATCAAATGCTACTGCTGCCATAAATGCCCAAAGCTTGTGTCCTCCACATTAATGTGCAAAAAGGCCAGTATAGCTATGACTGCCACAGTAGCCAGCATTAAACACTGACACCAGCTAAGGAATATATTGAGGGAGCTAAAAGAAAACCATGGAAGTCTCTCCACTTGATGATGTTTCCAGAAGGTTTTGGACTCAGCAGTTCTGCTGCTCTGGTTTATGTCCCTAACCTCTACATGATTTATTCCCCCCAAGACACAGATAGTCTATAGTACCTTGAGTTTACCAACCTCAGCATGTTTATAATGGACTCATAAACCTGCTATCTCTCTAACAAGCAGTCAGTGACTCTGACCTCCTTATGTAGGGCTCAATGTAGGTAGCTATTTTTGTTTTATTATGTATTGTAGGTATCTTTTATTTAGTATGGAAAGGGCAAGAAATGGGGCCAACCTATATTAAGGTATGTTGAAGAATGATGAAGGATTTAAAGACAGAAGTTGTGCTTGTCAAACACAATGTTTTCCAAATGATTCTCTCTGTGGTCAGAGTTCAATAATTCATGCCTGGGCTTAGAGTATTGGGATTATTAGAATTGTTTTGGAAATATTTTGGAAATATTTGTTTTTCAGGTCTGCAGTGCATTGTGGATAATGGGCAGTGGTAAGATGGTATGTCAAGATGAAACTATTATTATTATATATTTTTTTCCTGATTTCTCAGCTTTTTTATTTTAATGTATTTTAAATATTTTATAATATTTCAGATATTTAGTTATACATATTTATTTAAAATATTCAGTAAAAGGCACAATATGTAAGATTTTTTTATTAAAATATCCAAAAACCACTAGAACAGTGTTATATATTTTGCTGACTGACTTACGTTATCCCAAATGTTTCGAAGAATGTTTAAATCCAGAGAAATAAGCAATTTTAACTAGTGACACGGACCGTGTCCATAGTGCCATTGTGTCGCCTGCCAATGACGTCATATACCCTCAATTTCCGGTTTTGTTTTGTAGAAAACATGGAAACACGAAATACGCTTTAATATGCTATGCATTTTATTAGAGTAGCATTATAACAGAACTTTCAAACGTATCAAGTATGATAAAACAGCACTGCTTTTTTTCCCCACTTTCCGTTGCTTTCCGTTTCGCTTCGACGGCTTTCAGCCTCACCCTGCTTCATTCTACTACGTTAACAAATCATTAGCTCATCCATGAACATGATTTCTGCCCGAGTCCCGTCGGATTGCATCGGCTGTGAGGATGAAGACGACAACTCCCATGATTCCACACTCAGTCACGGCGTCATCAAACTATGCCTTTGCTTCTTTGTTTATTTTGAATACGCGCCCTCTAGCGGCGAAAAATTACATATTGTGCCTTTAACACTAACATATTCCAGCCTGGTCTCATGTTTATACGTAGGTATTAATACGTAACATTTACAAGCACAAAACGTACACATTTGTACGTTTTTATTAATGCTAAAACGTACAATTTAGACGTATTTCAACGTTTAAAATGTACAAATCGCTACGTATTTTTAGCTAAAAAACGTAAAAATATGAATGCAGGCAAGAGCCAATGAGCGTTCGATTATCCTGCCGTAAAAGATGTTGTTTGAAGAGGCAACATTTGAATTTGTAAAGAGCGCGTCAGTCAGCGTGGGCTTTGCTGCTCACGGTCACTGGACTCGCTGCTCGAGATGGAGAAGAAGATCGCCGAAAAAAGGCTTGGATTTGGGTCTGTTCCTCACAGTCGTATGGATTCGGAAGATTTGGATTACAGCGCACTAATAAAATTGTTTCATTTCGTAATTATGTTGTGTTTTTGGCGTATTTTATAGTTCTATTGTCAGTCACAGCATGTCGGAGAAAACGCCTTTTGTGGCCCATGGCAATCAAAGTAAGCAATACATGACAAGTAAATGTTAAACAATTGCAGAAATGTTATTTATTTTAAGGTTTAAACTAAAGTCGTGTCTAACATTATGTAGGCATATTCTTGGAAACGAGCTGGCAGCAGAAATCACACAACAAAACGAAATGTTATCATTTCATAAGTAAATGAGTAAACAATTTAATAATACAACTGAAAACAAGGTAATTCATATGACAACTAAAAACTAATAAAATGAATGCCGCGATTTCAATTGATTTTTAGGGAAGAAAGCAACACAGTGTGATTTACAGTAAATTAAGTGTAATTTTCTATTTTATTGTTGTTGTGTCAATGCAAAAATAAATTATTAAAGTATTCAATCTTAGAAACATTGCCAAGCTACGAAACATGTTACCTGTTTCTTATGCAGAAAAGCTAGTTCATGCATTCATGACCTCTAGACTGGACTATTGTAATGCACTGCTAGGTGGTTGTCCTGCATCTTCAATAAACAAGCTACAGATAGTCCAAAATGCAGCGGCTAGCGTCCTTACCAGGTCAAGAAAATATGATATTACCCCAATTTTACAGTCTCTGCACTGGCTACCTATTAAGTAAGTTCCGTATCAGTTACAAAATATTATTACTTGCCTATAAGGCCCTTAATGGGTTAGCTCCTGCGTACCTAACTAGTCTTCTACCACGCTACAATCCATCACGCTCCCTAAGGTCGCAAAACTCTGGACTTTTGGTAGTACCTAG